>NC_142940.1:23870025-23880025 GCF_046866305.1 Octopus bimaculoides
TTAGCCCAACATATTTTCCCGTATCTATAGTAAATGATTTTCTACGCTCAATCTTTTCATTAATGTCAAATGAATGAAACCTTTCTTAGAATGCATGTCTAGATAATTTCTTTCCTCGCCTATAAATGACGTATTTCCTAAATGTAATCTATGTATTGTGATTATTTCGTCTTCGTGATTAACCCTAGATTTAAATTTATTAACTCAGCTAAACAACATTCAGATATCGCTAGCAAGCAGTATTTATTCCAGTTAATCAATTTTTAACGTAAAAACAGTTCATTTCCTTTTTATGTCGGTTGCAATACATAAAACATTCTAGAAATTTTATTTTGATTTTTGGTTTTGTTAAATACAAATAAAAAATGTAGATTTGCATATTTTGGTACAGCATACTTTTATTATTTAATAAGCAAGCCTTTGTTAATTCCGATGAAATTGCATTTATGGGGGCAGCTCGGTATTTACAGAGAAAAGATCGGAAACTGAGCAGTCTTCAGAAAGAGACAGCAAAGGACTGGGAATTGAGAATATGTAAATGAGTATTACGTACTAGTTATTTATTCTATCATTAACTCCAATATAGTTAAGAAATACTGACTTTAGTATATTAACATTATCCTCGCTGACATAAATATGAACATTAAATATTGACAACGAATTTAATTGTTTAATTGTTCTGCTCAACAGCAGAAAGAAACAGAGTAGAGAAGCAAACGTCTACTCAACACCAGATTGCAGCTACAAAATTAGCAGAAATAGTTATATAGGAGGTACTTTTGCCAAATATATCGTAATATTTATCACTAAAGTTGAAGATGACAGTGGCGATTGTATCTAAGTATGTATGGGGACAACAAAATTAACACTTAGAAATGAAACCTTAAATATGAGCATTCATGTATAAGCCCTGTTAAAAAGGGTGAAATGTGTCACAATTTATAGAGTTTTCTTGTGACAGATAAGTACATTAGAATTCAAACCTATTTCGGTGATTGCGAATAAACCATCCGCTAGTTGAACAAAATAATAGATGAAACGGCAAATTGTATTCAACTATTTTTCTATTGGCAACATGAGAAATTCAAAATCGTTCTAGTCAGTGTATATTTACTCCTTTCAGCTATGAATGTGTGTGCCTCCTGATATAGCCAGTTTGTTTTTTTTTATCTTTATTTTTTTCAGGGATTATGCTTAAATAATTTGCAGTTCATAGCCCACTCTATTTCCTAACAGAAATAATTGTTGGAGCGCATATGGTTGGAACTTCGGCCACGAAAAAAATCGTTGCATTGGTCAATATTTTACCGGGAAAATTATCTAAATTAATGTTGGCATTCCAGAAGTAAGGTAATGCACAGTTCTAAACGGAGGGAAAAGGTCGAAGGGAGGGAACGTGGAATAGTGAAACTTCTTGTATCTAAAAATCACCAGAGAACTATGGTGGAAAGAATGGCAACACAACTAAACTACAACCTTTCTGACCCTGTGTCAAGAAAGGTTTTTTTTTCCTCTGCTCCACAATGTTGGGTATCTCGGAAGTTATTAAACCTTCAAATCTTCATTCATCAATAATAATAATCAGAAAGAATGGTTATTTACAATGGATGGATAGATATCCTCACCTTGTTTGTTGTTACCACAATATTTTGGCTGATGTTCTCTCCAGCATTCATCAGGTTTTCAGTTGGTGTTTCGAACTCAACCCTTTATTTGAGTAATGGGGTACTCTGTTCTCATTCCTAAGGTATTCATTTTTTGCTGATGTTTTATATTTTTCTGATGTTATTTCCCAAGTCCCTGCCTGGGATTGAACTCCCAATCTGAGGGTTAATAATTCGTGCTTTTATCCACTACACTATATTCCCGTAGGCAATTAAAGAGTGAATGTGGGGGCTTATAAACCTAATATTTTATCTTTTCTTAATACCGGTTCCCATACTGCAATCATATTTGCACTAGGTCTGCTTAGGAGATTATTGTCCTTTCGTATTTTCCAGTAATGTTCTCTGTCAATTATTTTAACTTAATCCCACAGAGGGAAGTGGTCTCCGTTTTTCCATATACGATCGGCGAAATCCGATTTTTTCAAGATTCTCTTGTGTCATAGCTTTACGATGTTTCTCTATCCTCCTTTTAAGGGGGCGACAAATGAAGTACATGCAGTTTTTGGTCATATTCTGTTCTGTGGGTGGTTTTAATCGGAAGAGATATTTGCGAAGTGTTGTATTACTTCCGAATACTATCCTGATGTTATATGGACCGCATATCTTTTGTATCTTTTCTGAGAGGCCTTTGACATAAGGTAGACATTGTGGTCAGGTTATAGACTTTATCGTCTCTCCTCTTCCTATTTGGAGTGTATAGTATTTTTCTGGCTAGTTGTTGCATAGTAGATTGATTCTTAGCCTGATTATTTCCTCGTGGTGTGTATCAGAATCGCTACTTAAAGTCTTTGCTCGATGTTTTAGGAACTGAGCAAACTCCCTCTTTATACTGTATCGATGGTGGTAATTGAAGGTGAGGTATTGTCCAGTGAAGGTTGGCTTGCGATATACGGATGTCGTGAATCCATACTCAGTGTGTGTTATTAATACATGCAGGAATGCCAGCTGATTGTTTTACATTTTCCATTGTGAGCTGTACTGATGGCTTTATAGAGTTGACATGATCCAGCAGTACTTGGACATCCTCTTGCTGGAGCTACAATATAAAAGTGTCATCAGCATGTTGAAGCCATAGGGTTAGCTTTAGTGGTGTTGATCCTAAAGCCAAATTCTCAAAATATTCCACGTATGTATTGGCTATTATTTGTGACAATGGTGAACCCTCTTGTCGATATATACCAGTATCTACTCTGAAGTAGATAGTTTCTACGCAGAAAGTTAGCATTTCCTTAAAGTTTCCTATTGGTATACTAGTGGCTGTCACTAGTTTGTCTTGAATGACTGATAGTGCTTCATCCTTTGGGACTTTGGTAAACAGACTTATCACATTTAGACTCCCCATCTGGTTGGATCCATTGAAGGTATCCTTGATCAATTTTGTAAAGTGAGCGGAATTCTTCACAAATGAGGTTGACTTACCTGTTAATGGACTGATTATATTTACAAGGAAGCAGCTCAGTGGATGACATGCCAAATCCCTACAGCTTACTATAGGTCTTAATGGAACACCACCCTTGTGAATCTTAGGGGGACCGTGTGTGTGGCAGCTGACTGTAGTGATGGGTCAGTTGCCTGTGCTTCATTGGTATGAAGTGATCCTTGTTCTTGATTAAGATCTGTGACAATTCTTCTGTTTTCAGAGTTGGAGCTTTCTTTATTTTACTGTAACTACCATCACTTATAATACTTGCTAATTTTTAAGAGTATTCAGACTTGTGTATTACCACCGTAGCATTGCCTTTGTATTCCGGAAGTATTATGATGGAACTGTCATTCCCTTATGTTTTGATAGCCAAAGTTTCGTTCCTATTGATGTTTGGTTTGGGAAGTTTCGCTTTCTCTATTACTTGTCTCACTTTCCACCTCAGCTCATGTCCCTGAGCATTTGGTATCTATATGGCTACCTCCTCAATAGGGGCTATTATTTTCAAGTATGAAATGCGCTTAATGGCTGTCGCAAAGTTGAGACCTTTGTTTAGAATGCTTCGTCGGTCTTTATTCTCTGACCTTTGAGCTTTATAAATTTCTTAATCTGGCGTGTCTTCACCTTCTGAAATTCTTTCTTGTGCGACTTTTCTAGATCTTGTTGGATTATCTCACTGTCTTCATCTCCGGTTATTCTCCAAATTAATGTCTCTGATTTCGTTATTTGACGTTTTTCCAACGGTTATAGAGGATCCTCTCACGGACAAAAGCGTGTCCTGCTCTTTCCGCTACTCTTTGAGCTTTTATTGAATATGCTGATATCATTGCGGTCAAACCAGGTGGTATTAGCTTTGAGTCTCTTCATCTACACAGGAACGTTAGATGGTTTCAACTAGAATCTGACGGAGTTTTTCTGTATGTCTTCATTGAAGTTTAATGAGGAATTATGGACATTGTTTACAATGGATGGATAGGTGTCCTCACCTTGTTTGTTCTTATCACAACGTTTTGGCTGGTGTACTAAAATGGACGGATAAGTAAGGACACCTATCCGGCCATTGTAAATAATGTACATAATCCCTCATCTCAAAAATATAGAATAGAAAGAATGTCTAGAGTATCAGAAATGGTCGATAGCGCAATAGAATGTTTTCTTCTCTCTGGAACAATCATTGATTCTTTTACTAACTACGTCGCACGTTTAATCTGGAAGAGGCTGAATGAAGCTTTTAACTGTTTGATCATTGTCTGGATAGATGGAGATGGCTCTGATCTGATTTGGGCAGCCATATCACGCAACTTACTTGGTCTGTTGTACATCCCAGAATTAACACAAAATCTTTTCTTAGTATATTGATTGATCATGTCATTTATATCGTATAAACATTGTTACCTGATGGTAATACAATCTTCGACGGCAAATAATACGCCAATTCATGCTACAAATATAATTCAACATTGGTGCGATGAGCATAGAAGAGAAGTTGGCCAGTTGAATTATTCCTCCACAATCACTGGAACTGCATATGATCGAAGATTTATGGTACGTTTTTGAGCAGCAAGTAAGGAACCGCTTTTTTTCTGCGAGAGTCCCTGAAAGGACTGAAGTAGGTTTTACCTAAAGAATGGCACAACTTTTGCAAGTAACCGTTCATAACCTGTGCATGTCAATCACTCGATGTATTAAAAGCCACGGTTGATGCCAAATTTTAACCACTGCTGAATTAAATAATAAACTTGCAATTTAGCAAGGTGTTACCATTATTTTCTCCAGCCCATGTAAGAATATACAAAAATGAACATCAAACATGAATATGAAGTGCAGCATGTTATTTATAGAGTGAGACGTTTAACAAATATGCCTGGCATGATTTTTTTAGACCAGGAAAACAATTCTCTTGGTATCTTTCAGATAACGAACGAAACTCTGACAATTTAAACACTGTCTCAGTAGAAGTTCAGTAAAGTACGAAAAGGGACAGAGGTATTGAGTTTTTGATATAATTTCAGAAGTATAACTGCTAAGTATAATAACTAAGCTAATAACTACATTCGGTCAAATTAGCTAATATTTGAAGGAAAAGATAACATTTTACGCCCATTTAATTTGGCAAAAGGCGATATCTACTAGTCCAAGGCATGCAAAGGTTATGGTTATTATTGTATAAAGGAAATACATAATAGAACATCTGTTATAGGTTTAAGTATGTTAGAAGGTCAATAAAAAATAGATAAATTTAAATAGCTACGTATAATTACGTATAACCTTCGATATTATTCGCAGGATCGTTTTTGTAATAAAAGTAGAAAGACTCCAATAGTATTTTTATGGAAAGTACGTAAGTGTCTCTCTCATCTTTCATGTGTGTGTGTGTGTGTGTGTGCATAAAATTACTATATAGAAAGACAGATATTTAATACACCCACACATATTCTGACATCCATCTCTACTTATAATTATATATACATACATTCACATATACACACATGCATAATACCTACATGCACTTATGTGTGTATATATATATATATATATTTGTGTTTGTGTGTGTGTGTGTGTGTGTGTGTGTGTGTGTATATATGTGTGTGTGTGTGTGTGTGTGTGTGTGTGTGTGTGTGTGTGTGTGTGTGTGTGTGTGTGTGTGTGTGTGTGTGTGTGTGAGCAAATGTATAAAAACTGCTCGATTAAATGTTGAAATCTAGTTGAAAAGGGTAAACTTTTCACGATCTTATATCAGTTATATTTCATATTGTGAAAGAATTATTATTTTTATGCATTTAACAAAAGTACAAAATATATAGAAATTCATTTTACACAAGTTTTTGCTGTTGCGTAATATTAATAATTCATGTGTCGCTGACGTTGTTTCACTCACCGAACACTCAACGAGAAAGCTATTGCATGCGTGCACATGTGTGCATGTGTGTATGTATGTCATTCAGTTTCTTTCAAGATTTCTTGCCAATAGAGAATGAACCTATTTCTAACCTAGATCCAAGGCTCCTTCATTGGAATATCAACATCAAACACATGTATTTTTTGCTTGTTTGTTTGTATGCATGTATGTATGTATATATGTATATATGTATGTATGCATGCATGTATGTATGTATGCATGTATGTACGTATGTGCAGATGAGTATGTTTTATGTATGTAGTCTCATGCATATAGTTGCATAAGTGATAAACTTCTGGAAAGTTTTACAGGATTTTACAGTTCCAGTAATGGGTTGGATCTCTAGTCTTCGAAATTGCTTTTTGGTTTTGAGAAGCCTAATTTCTCAAGATTGATATTGGTATTTAGGTAGTGGGTTATATATCTCAGAGCACCAATAATTGCAGGTATAAACCTGAACTTGTAATCTGGATAGAGTAACTGCAGATTTCTCAATAGTTCAGCTTATGTGTTCTCTTTTTCACTGATCTTAAGTTTTATGTTAACATCCGCTGAGCAAATAATTTCCACAGCTGTGCCCAGTTTCTCTTCTCTATCCCAAATCATTATATCAGATCTGTTGCGCTTACATTTTTTATTGAGGTCTTCACTGGTACATTCCACCAGTATTCCCTTTTATCATGAATGGCTATGGCGTGTACCACATAGTGGGTTCTTATTTTTTTGTCTTCAGGTTTATCCTTCCGACGGATTTCATTATAAAGTCTCCTCGCTACAACGTCATGTCTCACCGGTAGATCATACCGTGATGACATTTTCGGGAAACTGCTTATGATGTGGGTGATATCTTTAGCGTGAACTCCACAAAGTCTGCATCGGTTGTCACATTTTATGGTATCTCTTTTCCTTTTGTGCATCAAGTACTTGGTTGATATTTCCTGTTCTTGGATTTCAAACGCATACCCTTCAAAGTGGGAGACAGTAATCCGGCTATTGGTCCATGATAAACTGCTTTGATGATCGATGTTACTATCATCACGGAGGTTTCTACTAACATAGCCATGCATAGTCTTCTGCTCATATAGGCTCATCCTTTTATCTGATGATACGTTGCGGTAGTCGTGCTACTTTGGGCATGTATTCTAGGTTATCAGACATAGAGTGTTGCTCAAGGAAATGCCTTCCAAGTCTTATGATTTTATCAGCCTCATGTATGCTAACTTGGTCAAGAGATGTGCTTCGAAACTTGGTGGCTAAAAGATGTTGCCGAAGGGATATGATGCGACATTCAAAGGCATTTTGGATCGATGTTAAGCCTCTGCCGCCTTGTTTCCATTTTAGGTAGAGGCACCTACGTCACTGTTCATATGGAAATTATGTGGGCTTGTTAGTATTTTTCTAGTTTTCTCATTAATGACTCGGATCTCATCAAGTGTCCAATGAAGTAGCGCAAATTTTTGGTATAAGTACTGACACTGCAATCACATTGTATGCCACTGTTTTATTGGATGCATAGAGTTCTGAGATCCAAATTTTCTTTATTCGGCTTTAATATTCTTTAGTGTAATGTATTTTGTTACAGGTGCCATGTAAGATATATTTTCATCCACCCTTAGATACATGTAACATTCCTCGTCAGATACAGGGGAGACAGACAAATCATTGATGGAGATGTTACTAGCCTGGTTTATAGTTTCCCCCCTTTTCACAATCATTTATCCCCCTTTCACTTCATTTTCCTCCTTTCACAATCATTTATCATGACCAAACTCCAGCCCAACCTCCTTTGAGAATGTCGTAGCTAGGTCAAGGCTCTCATTCATCTTATGCATATTCTTTGCATAAAGTTTTAAGTCATCCATAAAGAAACAGTGTATATTTTTGGTATTTCTGTTTCTTTGTGAACCAGTGAGATATCATTAAGACTTCATTAACATGAATGACAAGGGGTTTACAGAAAGTATAAACAACATTACAGAGAGGTTGTCTCCTTGGAATATGCCTTTGCGAAATTGTATTCTATTGGCGATTATACAGTCACTCTTTATGCTTAACTTCAATACTCATCACCAATCTGTTAACATCTTTTAATATTGCATCTGGTGGCTTCTTACTTACTTCGGTAGAGAATACTCTCTCTCCTCGAGAAAGTACTACAAAGCCAAAGTTATTTTTCCTCGGAAAATTTCAGTAAGCGCTCGTTTTACCGGCATATAATCCTGACTACCGCTACTACAACAATAATATTTGCTGTTAGACCTGGTATTTACCATAGTCGTAGTAGTGGGGGGACTGATCAGTTACTTGAGCTAGTAATGTAGTTTGGCTTGCAGGTACAATGGAATCTGTTGGAATGTCGCTAGCTGTGAAACCACGTTGTGTATATATCTATGTATGCCATTATTCAGTGTATTTCAAGATTTCTTGCCAAAAAAAGAAACAGGCTTCTAACCTTGATATAAGGATCCTTCATTGGAATTACAACATCAACAACAGGGTATTTTTGTATGCTTGTAAGTATGTATGTATGTATGTATGTATGTACTGATTCGTATGTTTTATGTATGTATGTATTCTCATGTGTATAGTCACATATCTAGACATGCTCATATATATTTAAATGATAAACTTCTGGAAAGTTTTACAGATTTGTACAGTTCTATTGATAGATTGGATATGTAGTCTTCGAATTAGCTTTTATGTATGTATGTATGTATGAATGAATGAATGTATGTATGTATGTATGTATGTATGTATGTATGTATGAATATATTTATGAATGAATGTATGTATGCATGTATGTATGTATTATGTATATACAGATATTCATTTATGAGCTCAAGCATTTTTGCAGTGAATACTGTCATATATATAAACACATGCATAAATCTATACATTGATACAGGCATATATAATTAGATACCAGTATATGTTCCTCTATATGGAAATATATTCAACCTAGAAGAAATGTACAGATCAAAACATGCTTAATATTTTTTTAAGAATCTAAATAGAATTCACTTACACATTTCCTGTATTCTTAATCGACATCCACGGGTTACTATCAAACAACTATCGTCAGTCTCTTTGAACACATGCAAATATACCACCTCGTCCCTAACAAACCTCATGCTAATCATTCTAATTAATTAATTAAGTTTTACGCTGACCCAATTAAAGTCGGAATCGTAAGGAATTCACGTGATAGATTTTAATGGATTTTTGCCTGTTTGGATTTGTTATTTGTGCAACGAAATGTTGTTTCCATAATGAAGTTAACATGATTAATTAGTCGAATTAGCAATTAAGAAATGTAGATTGTCTTCAAAGGTGTTCTGCTGGTTATCAGTAAACGACTTATCCAGCTTCACTTCTCTCTCCCTCTTCCTCATCAAATCGTTTTCTTTATTCCCTCCCAAATTCCAACTTGGGATAAATCACGGTCCTGGCGCATATTTTGTTCAGTTTATGCGTATGTTTGTCTTGGTTTCTTATTCTATTCCTTTCTGAATGTATGTATACATGTGTCTACGTATGCACGTATGTATGTATGTCTGTGTATGTATATATATATATATGTATGTGTATGTGTGAGCGTGTATACATATATATACACACATACATATATATACGTACACACGCGAACACATACACACACACACACACACACACACGCATCAGCGTGTATATACATGTGCGCATTTAGGAGTGACACTTTTTACCGTGTGAATGGGTATAGACTTGTGTGAACTGGCATATAGACTGTGAATTGTTACAGCTGAAGTAACATCCACTATATGCATCACAATATTTGTTCCGATATCTTTCGATCTATGTTCAAACCCTGCATGGCATGATATGTTCGTAGACCTCAGTAGGCGCCCAGATACATGGCAATTTGGCTACATTTTGTTGAAGTTCAAACTATTGGAAGCTTTAGACGAAGAAATTCCCTAAGGATGCATTCTCAACAACCTCCCACCAATCTCGGAAACTCAGAAAAGATCGTAT
>NC_142940.1:23890025-23892525 GCF_046866305.1 Octopus bimaculoides
ATATTCCATACCAGAAACGTGGTGTGCTTGAATTAATATTACCGAAATTACGAATATATTTACCCTGTTCTATATTTGCCGCGATTTGTGATTGTAACACAGTTCTTACTTGTCTAGTATAAAAATGTAATCTTTACTGTTCGATATATCGTTCCGACATAAAATATTCATATGCGAAAATTGTAAGATTACGAAATGAATGGGAAAATATATTTATTCTTCCAGTGAATTAGATGCGTAAGAATCAATTTTCTGGAAAGTATATAGGTTCACTCTACAAAACTTCCATAAAGACCACATAGAATTACCTTCCTCATCGTTTGCCAATTGTAAATTCTTTTAAAGTTCCATGCCATAAATGACAAAATTATAGAGAATCAGACTAAACTAATCGATTCAAAAAGCTATAAAATATCTCATAAACTCTTCGCTTCATGTACAGAACGAATGTAGAATATCTCAACAAAGCAATGCGCAGTATATAAACTAAGATCGAACAGAATCTGGCATCAGTTTTATTGACTCCATATGAAACGCTCAAACATTTCGATATTTTTTAATCTATTTTCTTTATCATATTATTTGTTCAATTTCAGATATATACATATGTTCAACTAAAATTATTTGTCTTCATATATTACATAATTATTGATATATACACTCATACATACGCTCACATAATCATGCACAATATGTGTGTGTATATATATCAGTGTGTGTGTATATGCGTGTGTGTATGCATATGTGTGTGTGTGTGTATGAGTGTTTGTATGTAGAGTACAGCCCGCCCCACATCACCATTGCAGAAATGAAGTCGTTACAGCAGTTCACTATCTTCAATGTATCATCTCATCAGATGCGAATATCAACAAAGAAATTGACTATAGACTCCCATAGGCAAACATAGCATTTGACAGACTGTACAAGCGTGTGCATGACAACAAGCATCTTAAGATCAGCACAAAAGTCAGCGTTCATAGAGCCGTCGTTCTAACGACGCTCCTATGTGGCTCTGAGTCCTGGATCCTCTACTGCTATCATCTTAAACTCTTTCACAGCTGCCTCCGACCATCCTCAACATTTACTGAAGCGACTGCATCAGCAAAACTAAGGTCCTTGTGCGAGCAAAGGTTACCAGTCTGGAAGCCATTTTACTTGAAACACGACTGCGTTGGGCTGCACATTTTGACAGGATGAAAGACCATCGCTTACCCAAGATCTTCATGTATGTTATAGTACTAATTAATAGTTTTTTATCATAATAAAGTGCTAATCGATTGATGTAATTTTTCATTTACTAGTAGGTGATTAAGCCCTTCCACCTGTTGTTGGAAGTGAGATAGGCCAAGTTCCAACGCTCGATATAAGTAATCAGTTGAAATTTAAAAACAAAAGACCAGCTATTCAGACCTTTATACTCGGCAAGATGAATAAATGAATGGGAAAATGGTTTATGTTGTAAGGGGCTCGAAAACACTTAGGACAGTATATACTAGATTAGAAAATAATTATTATGGAAAAAATATTAAGAGAGAAACCACATCCTAACACGTTTAGTATTTTGATGATATGCTGTGCATTTATTATCTAATGATAATGCATGCTCAAAGAGATGTGTCATTCCCAGCAGTATACAGACACAGCTATATCCATAGATATAGTGACAGACAAAATACAATTACAATACAAAATAAATATATTAAAAAAGACAAAAGAAATTATGTCAGTTTGTCTAAAAATGACTATTCTATCTTAATGGATCATAAGGAAGAAATTTTAAAACAAATTGGGAAAATGTGCTAACCTACGAATTGACTGTAAGTATAATTGTAATAGATAATCGCCATACTACAAATGATTTTAATTGTCATTAGATAGATATTTTCCAAACTCTAAACAATACCACAAGATACTTAACAGACAAACAGAGAAATTATCATACGCTTATTCACAAACTTTTTATCGGAATGATAAACCGTGATTAAACTATGACAATTAGTGGGTGTCGAAATAAAGATAATCCTTATCAGAACTGTAAATGCTAAAGGAGGAAGTAACCAAGTCCGTGCAAATAATTTTGATAATAATAAGCAAAATGATGTGAGTAATGATGGAACTACCGAAAATTTTAATCATAGCAGTACTGGAAACACCGACATGGATGATAATGAAGGGTATATCAAGAGAACTAATAATATATATATATATATATATATATATATATATATATATATATATATATATATATATATATATATATATATATATATATATATATATATATATATATATATATATATATATATCTTTGGTCATCCCATAAATAATGCGTTTTCTTTTTTCATACTGCTATTATTTTTCAAAATTAAGATAAAGTTCTTTTTAAATCTAAAATATACTCACCTTCATTTACGATGCTCTTCCATGTCTCGGGTAGACTTGCAAGGCCCCTCTTCCAAAATTCACTTGTCCCTGACGAAAAATATTCCTCCACTACAGT
>NC_142940.1:23900025-23905025 GCF_046866305.1 Octopus bimaculoides
TTTGTGTTTGCATCTCTGATTGGCATCCCCATCATCGCTACGCAACCGATGTTTGTGTGTTTACGTCCACGTAATCTAGCGGTTCGGCAAAAATTACCGACAGAATAATTACCAAACATTAGAAATAAATACTGGGATTGATAAGTTTGACTAAAACCTCTGAAAGGTTCCAACAGACTAATGACTGAGACAATTAAAAGACAAAAGATATATATATATATATATATATATATATATATATATATATATATATATATATATATATATATATATATATATATATATATATATATATATATATATATATATATATATATATATATCTTTTGTTTTTACTTGTCTCAGTCATTAGTCTGCTGACATGCTGGGGTACGTCTTTAAGAGGTTTTAATCGAACTTATCAATCCCAGTATTTATTATAGTATATATAGTATATATATTATAGTATTTCAGGATGGTTATTTTATTTATTTATTTATTTTTGACAAATAAACACACTCACTATATATATATTTTTTCTTCACTCTTTTATTACTGTTATTTCATTATTCTAACTCTTGCCTATTGTTAAGAAATATTTCGTCACACGTCTTTGGCCTCTTCAGCGACACTTTTCGTTCCCGTGTGTGTTCTTGCTCCAGTTCACTTACTCAGTGTGATATAACCGAGCATGTATGGTTGTGTATAGAACAATATATTAATCAATGAGATTCTAACCAAGTCTGATTTTCACGTTTTACAATTTGCAGCTTTTACAATTTTACAATTTTGAAATCACACTAGTACTTTTATGCGCTATGCAATCATAAGTTTATGTAGGGACTGTTGTGTTTCAAAATAGACAACTGTCGGCAAATGTTTAGATTTAACCTTTGAATACCTTCCAATTGGCACCAGCATGCTGAATCTTACGAACTGTATTTTGACCAATTAGTGGGTGGGTTAGATGTCACGACTTGGTGAGCGTGCCAATTAAGTTCTAAGTGTATTACGACCAACCGGTATGTGTCTTAGCCATCATGATTTGGTGGGCACGTCAATGATGCTTTACTTTGACCCAATTAAAGAAAAAAATTGTTTGGCTATAGCCTGGTATGTTTCCATTGAATCGTATTGTTACTATTCCAGAATTTTTTACATTTCAATCGATTCAATGTTCATATGGTCAACAGTACTACCATCCTCACCATTATCTTTATTATTGTTGTTGGTAGTGGTGACGGTAGTAACAGTTGTAGTAGCAGAAGTTATTATTATTATCACCATCATAATTATAATTATAACCGTTACTATAACTGCCCATTTAAAACGGGTTTGAATTCATCAATAAAATTATTTTCTCTTACTTTTCTCACAATCTCACTTGAGTTGTGTAGTTTGTAAAATGGGGACATTATGGAAGTTTTCTGATCACATGTTGCCGAATGGTTGCTTGGTGGTGCACATGGGAACGTTCCGATAATACATTCCCAGTCTGACCAACGTATCTTTCTTCACAATTCGGGAATTTTATGAAGTAAATTTAATTTCTGCTTTTGCAGTTCATACTTACATTTGTAAAAATTCTTCCGATTTTTGTGCTCATATATTGACTGGTATATAAGAACAGACATGTACCACATCGACTATCATTGCATTTAGATACTATTAACAATTCGCCACTGCTGCTTAGGTTAAAATTTGTCTTTCTTGATAATTGTCTCAGGTTTTTCGGCTGTATTTTACTTATACCCAGAGCACGATCCGCGATTATATCCTTTAATGCATTACTTTGAGCAATGGTCGGCATGTTTGCTTTGGTAAAGCTAAAGATATTTTGTGTGTCACTATAAATGATATGACCTGTTCTTGTCTTCCTCTTTTGGTGGTTGCCCTAAGATATTATGTGGCTATTTCTATATACCATTTTCTATAAGTAGAGACGGGCGTTTTTGTTTGAGTAGAAATTCTTTCAATTCTGCAAGGCGTTTGTCTCTGGTATTCACGTCTTCCACAATGGCACAATTTTTTTCTGGCAAGAGGTCTCAGAGTATGTCGCTTACAGCGCAAATACATTTCTGTCATATACTACTACTACTACTAATAATAATAATAATAATAATAATAATAATAATAATAATAATAATAATAATAATAACTATAATAACTATAATAATAATAATTTTGACACAAGGCAGCAATTTTGGGATAGGAGCAAATGTTCAAATGGTACTTATTTTATCAACCTCGACAGGAACAAAGGCAAAGTCATCATCGGCGGAAATTGAACTCAGAACGTAACGACGGCCGAAATACCGCTATGTATTTCTTCCAGCGTCCTAACGATTGTGCCACTGAAGTTTTGCGGGAGCGGACTAGTAGATTGTATCGAGCACAGTGTTCAACTGGTACTTAATTTATCCACCCCGAAAGGATGAAAGTAAAGTCGACCCTGGCGGAATTCGAATCTTGAAGGTAAAGACAGACGAAATGCCATTAAGCGTCCTAACGATTCTCTCAGCTCGCCGCCTTCCTAATAATAATAATAATAATAATAATAATAATAATAATAATAATAATAATATCGAAGCGATCAATGCTCTAGTCATACCAGTCGTGACTTACAGTTTCAATATCGTTAACTGGTCAATTACTGAAAAGGAGGCCGAGGACTTTTACAGCTGGCATTATCAATGAAGGTAGCCACAATTGGCCTAGACACCTATCTGAAAAACTCTGAGGACTAGATGCTAGAACTTGTCTTAAAACATGAAAGCAAGAAAGCATCTTACTCAGTAGCAAAACAGGCAAAGGAATATCTAAGTGAATTCCAATTGCAGCAAATTCAAGAATTAGACGAACTAGAAACACCTGCAGAAAAAGCTAAGCGCTTGAAAACCCGTGCTAAAATTGCTGCCTTAGATATTATGACTGAAAAATGGCATGGAAAACCTCTCAATGGCAAATACCCAAAGAGAGCGAATAATGCAGATATTAACAAAGCCCTTACCCACCAATGCCTAATGGCCTCTGGCTTGAAATCAGAAACAGAGGGGTTTATCATAGCAGCCCAAGATCAATGCCAACCTACAAAGAACTACCAGGCCAACATATTAAAGAACGGCAGCTCCCCATTATGTCGTATATGCCAACAACAAAATGAGACCATCGATCATGTTGTCTCCATGTGCAGTCTGCTTGCGCCTACAGAGTATCTCAACAGGCATGATAGAGCTGCACAATATATTCACTGGGTAATATGCAAAAACCTGGACTTGCCCCATGATAAAAACTGGTGGGAACACAAACCACCCCCAGTACTTGAAAATGATCACATTGCACTCCTCTGGAACTTCACCATTCAAACTGACAGAAAGATAGACGCAAATAGGCCAGACATCATACTGAAAGACTTCAGACAAAAATCATGCCTCCTCATTGATATGACTGTCCCAATTGATATAAACGTATCTGTCAAGACCTACCAAAAACTGAGCAAATATAAAGATCTTGAAATAGAAATTAGCAAAATGTGGAATCTGAAGACGAAAACAAGACCTATTGTCATAGGTGCCCTGGGAATGACAGCGAAACGGGCTGATTACTACCTAGCTCAGATACCAGGAAACCCCAAAATGGCTGAAGTTCAAAAGATAGTGCTCATGGGAACTGCCCATATCCTACGTAAAATACTGTCTATGTGATCTCAAATTTTAAAGCAAACACATAATTTTCTTATGGTTTCTTAAACATTCACTTGAACAAAACTGTACAAATCCAAATATATGGTACCCTAGGCATACCACCTACATGAACTTCTAACTTGTTGTCTCTTGAGGTCTCTGGGTGAGACTTGGAGCCAACTTGTACAAATGCAAAACAAAAGTCAAACATAAAATAGCAATAATAATAATAATAATAATAATAATAATAATAATAATAATAATAATAATAGTAATGATAATAATAATAATAATAATAATAATAATAACAATAACAATTTTTGGATGAAAATATATAGGCACAGCTCGGTATCATCCCCAAGATCTGATATTGCCAATTAACATCTTTAGGCATAATAAAATAGGAGTTATTATATGTATGCTCAAAACATTTTACGTAAAGGAACTCAAATGATATATGAGAAAGATAAAGAGAGAAACAAAAACGGACAGAATAAATGCTAGGCTGAAAGCAGGTCAAAGTTTGATTCCCTCGATTAAAATTTTTTATGGCGGTTCATTTCAATTTTCTCTTCCAATGCAATCAAATTAATTACAAATCTGCCCTCACAACACATAATGCCCCATCAGACACACTCACACACACACACACCGACACATACACACACACACACACACACACACACACACACAACTATATATATATAGTCGTTGTCTACTCCGTATGTAGAGTCTCATAACCTCGCGCATTTACACCTTACAACCATTATGGCGTCTGATGTGGCATTTTAAACCAGACAATGTTTAAATCATTTTAAACCAGACACTCCTGCGCCTATATATATATAGGTGCAGGAGTGGCTAGAAGACACCCACATAGATTCCATATATGAGTTGGACCAGTCAGAGCTGCAGTTAAGTTCGAATCTTTGTGGATCTTAAAATGTGTTTGAGGCCTCCGTTAGATTTGCAGACCTTATGGCATATACAGTATTGCATTGTGCTCGCAGATATATACTGGCAGACCAACTGGTGGGATTGATTTTTCATGGGTCCCCAAATGTGATCCGAGCTCAGCGAAAACGACTAGAGTTAATTTAGGTAGTAGGCTCTCTGAATCTCTTGCCGTTGAAAATGGAGTAAAGCAAGGAGATCTTGAAGCACCCACCCTCTTTGAAATATATCTTACCGTTGTACTGTCACATGCTTTAGAGAACTCCAGCGAGGGTATTTACATAAAATATCGAACAACAGGGAATGTTTTTAATTTGACCAGACTAAAATTCAAAACAGTTTTTTTTTTTATTTTACTCATTGGGGAACTCATATACGTTGACG
>NC_142940.1:23910025-23920025 GCF_046866305.1 Octopus bimaculoides
TTTTCCGAAAAATTGCACCATATTTTTATTAAAATCTTCTACACTGTCTAACGAGAAGTGTATTTGGGGAAACAAGAACCTTGCACCACCGCTCCCAGTTCCCTTATTCATATATTTTCAACTATTGTGGAGAAAAGGCTATGTATTATTCCACTTGTAAATAATGAAATCGTGAATATGATTTCTAGCACGAGGAGGCATGCCAGATAACATTAAAACTGTCGCCGTTTTCGTATTCTCGATGAAAACAATAGAAAGAGTACGCAAGTTTTACAATGGTTTGCTCTATCGAATTGGTAACCTGGTGTATTACACATACAGTGAATTAGAGCTCTTCTGACATTTACAGATGTATCTATCAGCTTGTATTATTTGAAACACAGGAATAACATAAATTTCTTTCCATATAGATATTGACAGATTATCTATAGGATTAGACAAAAAATTCTTCCAGCAGAACACACTGACCAAAACTATACATAATGCTAGGACATTGTCCCACAACATTTGGTAATCTTGAACAGTTGAAAATCTTTAAACATTCCCTTTAGCCCTGCACATCATTACTAACCCACCCACCTCTTTCTTTTTTTGATCTAATCTATGCAATAGTTCTTGTAAGAAAGAGAACACTCATTATATTTCTGAGACAGTGATTTATACTGACGCCACAATATATGTGCCATATGTACTGACTGGAAGATGTAGTTTAGCCAACCAGATATTGTTGTCAAAAGCAAACAACAAAAGCAGAATTTTCTACGATTCGACGTATGATTTCAAACAGATAGTGATATCAGAATTTAGAGAATGGACATTAGAGATAACCCAGAATCGGAGCCGAAAATCTTTAACGAACTATAAGACATTTGGGAGTGATGAAAAATAGGCAGCATAACACATTACAAAAACGGTGAGAATAGCGCCGATATGCCACTCATATAACTGTGCTTAATAGTAAAGTGAAAGCACACGGTAAAAAATATACACTGAATGAATATATAAATAAATATATAATAATAATAATAATAATAATAATAATAACAACAACAACAACAACAACAACAGCAACAACAACAACAACAATAATAATAATGATAATAATAATAATAATAATAATAATAATAATAATAATAATAATAATAATAATAATACCAATAATAATAATAATAATCCCGGAGCACTGACAACCAGGTTCGAGAAATATATCATAGAAATCGGAATTGACATGAGAGCAGGACAAGCACCAAAACTGTTCTGCTGGGGATAGCTAGGATTTTCAGATCGCTACTTAGATTTTGAATGGGATCCACGATAATTAGCAACCCCAAGTATAAAAGCTAATAATGTGCGAAAAGAGATCGTGTGAGACCTCGGAGAGGGCTGCTGTCCACTCTCACAGAATCTACCAGAACAAACAAGACCGAGCGTTCTGAGTAGTACAACGAAGTTAAAAATAAGGAAAACTTAAAAACCAGGAAAAACAACAGAAGTTTTCTGACTGGCAGGAGAAGTCTTTGCAGAGTAGTTTCCCAAAGATAGTTGTAGCAAATAGCAATAGTTAGACACGGTTATGATTGCAGAAATGAAGGCTGAAAAGGGAGACAAAAAGGTTGTTAGTAGCAGCACAAAATCAAGCATTAAGGACTAATTGGAGGAAAATCAAGATAACCAAAAGCCAAGTAGATTCCCAGTGTAGGTTATACAAAGCAAAAGAGGAAATCGATACTCACACAGGGTTGGCCAAAAGTCACCCGAGAGTAAATCAAAATTCCATAAATACTTAATATTCAACTTTACGATGAAAGTAAACAAACAAAATTTGTCTTTAGAAGCATTGAGATGTATTGTAAGATACAGAAATAAATTTATTTCTCAAACGCGTGATAATGCTATAAATAGCTTGATCAGGATAAATTATCCATATAATGCAGAAAAATACGTTACCGGCCAGCCTATTCATTCCAAGTATGAATGTCTAATAATAATAAAATAATTGTTTTAAAGTTGGAATTAGGTGGTTTTGATTTACTGTCAGATGACTTTTGGCCATCCCAGTATAGTAAGAGAATGTAGCATGCTGGCACAGAAAGAATACAAGAAAAGTCATAACAACTTAAGGAGCCTATGTAAAAAGCTAGGAGCTGAACACACAAATAAATAGTATGAACTGAACCTAGTAAAGTACTAGAAAGTAAGAAATATAAGATATTGTGGTACTTAAACATTCAGACTGACAGAGTAATAGAAGCTAGAAGGCCTTATTTAGTAGTAGTAGATAAAAAGATTGGAAAGTGCTAGATAATTGACTTTAGAGACCCAGATGATGAAAAAATCTATATTAGAGGTGTAGAAAAAAATAACAAAGTACCAGAACCTAGCTATTGAATTACAGAGACTATGAGAATTGCGGGTAAAATGTATCGCAGTTGTTATAGGTCCGTTTGAACAGATGGGTAGAGGAAATAGACAGCTTAGAACAGTTCCAGAAAACAGTGTTATTAGGAACAGGTAGGATACTTAGAAGGGTTCTTGTAATCTAAGGTTACTTGTATCTCCAAGTTATGAATTTTTTTTTCCAACAGTCTAATCTGTTGTGTGCATATGAATTACAACAACAATAATAATACGGAAAACAAAGAGAAGAAGTACAAAAGAACATGGTGTATCATTTTGTAACAGGGAACTTCACAACCACTTGCATGTAGCCACAAGAGAAGTTGCCGGAAAATAGGTGGGATTAGATCTGGCAAGGTATACTGAAGGGACAGAGAACTACACAGGTAGCGCAGGACCAAGGTTTGACTACGAATTGGAGATTCAACTTTAGAAATGAGTGAGTGTCTCCGCTGTGCCGCATCTGCAATAGAGTAGATGAAACCAATGCCCTAGACTTGCGCAGAACCACTACAAGTTGTGGTGACACGATCAAGCCCCGCACGCAGCCTGTGTAAAGCAATGTCAGTATAATAAAATTAACACCACCAAAACAAACCACAGTACATACTAATGGCACATACAGCAATAAAAACAATAACAACACCAACAACAGCAACAACAATAATAATAGTAATAATAATGATGATGATGATGAGGAGGAGGAGGAGGAGGAGGAGGATAATAATAATAATATTAATAATAATATAGAAAGGATTGAGGTAACTCCTCCTGAAGATATAGAGCCAAAATTAAAAGAAGAGTGCCATTTGTTATCTTGTGAACAATGTCGGAATATTGTTCACAAGATAACAAATGGCACTCACCTTTTAATTTTGACTAATAATAATAATAATAATAATAATAATAATAATGGTAGAAACGACGCATTGAAATGGACATAATGCGGGCAAGGCAAGATCTTGGAAAACTTGAGAAATGGTTAAGAGGACACTGGAAAATTGAAAAGGATCGACCGAGAGAAAATAGAGAAGAAATATAAAATACGGAAGAACTAGTTTGATGCAGTACCAGAACAGTTAAAACAGAGGATCAGATTTGTGAACATAAAATAAGCAGTTCCAGGAGAACAGATTGTTCAAAAATAACCCGAAGCAATTCTTCCGAAAGTTAGGTGGAGACAACTGGGAAAATGTTTCTCCTGATGCAAATCAAGCCAAGGAGTTCTGGAGCGGATTATTGGGAAATAATGTGGCGGATAAAAGGGATGTGCTGTGGATAGGGGCTATCAAGGCAGAATTACAAGGAGGAAAGACATAAAGGAATATTTTTATAAGCACAGTTGACTTGAAAGAACAAGTGGTTAAAGTGCCTAAATGGAAAGCCCCCGGACCAAATGGGATTCATGGTCTTTGGCTGAAAAGATTCCAGCGGTGCATGAAAGACTAGCAGCCCAGTTGAATGAGTCTGTCCAGAAAGGTAGAGTCCCCGCGTGAATGGTGACTGGGAGGACATCACTTATAATGAAAAATAGAAGAAAGGGGAATATTGTGGGGAGACTACCGTCTCGTACCATGCCTTAAAAATAATCTGGAAGACACTCACTGGAATATGCGTGACAAAGACATACTTTCCTGACACAAGAAGAAATACTACAAGGGGAACAATAAGGAAGTAGGAAGAGTTCTGAGGACACCAAGGATCACCTGGTCATCGTTAAAACAGTTTAGAGGCATTGTAAAAAATGTCATACACCCATGTCTATGGCTTAGATTTACTTTAAGAAGGCATATGATATGATGCCTCATTCTTGGATCGTTGGATGCCTGCAGATGTTTGGTCTTGCTGACAATATCACAAATTTTGTGATACATAAGATGAAAGCGTGCAAAACCAGTTGTATGTAAGTAATGTATTCCTTGGAGAAGTTAATATTAAAAGGGGAATCTTCCAAGGTAACTGGTTTTCTCCGTTAGTATTTGTAATTGTAATAACACCCGTAAGAATCACACTTAGGAATGTTAAGATGCGTTGCCGATGTGGGAAGAAAGGCCCATCATTGAACCATCTTCTGTTTATGGATGACCTGAAATTATTAGGGACAACTGAAAAACAGATTCCTTAACCAAAACGGTCCAGAAGTGTGGTAGGGCCATCGGTATGGAATTTCGGATTATCAAATGCTCAGTACTTAATATGAAAAGAAAGAATAACGCATCCTGCAGAGAATTGCAGTTACCATTAGCAGAGACCATGGGTGACTCCGACTGTAGAGGGTATAGGCATATAGGGATTTTGGAGCTGGATGAAATTCTACGCAGATAAATGAAAGTCAGGTCAGCGAGGCATATCAAAAAAGAGTGAAGATAGTTTTGAAATCCAGCCTGAGTGCCAAAATTTGATTACTGCAACAAATATCTGAGCAGTTGCGGTGATCAGATATAGTGCGCCCTTCTTCAAATGAACTAAGGAGGAAATATGAACACTGGATAGAAGAACGAGAAAATTTATGACGCTGTTTGGGTCTCTACACCCTAAAGCAAACATAAATGGACTGCTTATGAAAAGAAAGAATGGTGGCAGAGGACTAATTTGTATAGACCATTGTATAAGGAGTGAAAGGTGAACGCTTGCCAAGTATTTGATAGATAGTGATGAAGATCTGCTGCAATATGCCGCGAAATATGTGGGTATAAATGCAGATGAAATTATGGGCAAGGAAGAGTTTAACCTAGGAGCTGAGAAGAAAAAAGAAGACCTTCTTGACATGAGAATGCTTGGACTGTTTGAAAGGAATACACTGGATGTTAAGGAAAATAGAGCATTTCGGGCATGGCGTGAGCGAGGTAATTTGAAGCGTGCCACCGAAGCCTGATCATTGCTGCACAAGACCAGGCTCTCGCTACCAAGTCAGAGAAATATATCATCTATAAAACTTCTGACACCCAGAAATGCAGACTCAATGGAAAGAGTGTGGAGAATGCGACCCACTTGCTAAGTCGATGTGAGAGCCTTGCACAATGAGAATACAAGAGCCGCTACGATAAAGTGAGTGTGTATCTTCATTGACTCTTATGCCATCAATACCGATATGAAGTAACAGAGAATGTGTATGACCATGTATCAAGTAAAGTTATGCAGGAGGATGGAAAAGTAACAATACTCTGGGACTATGATTTGCAGATGGATCGAAAACCGTCGGCCAGATATTGTCAAATTGAATAGAAGAGACAAATACTGTCAGATCACTGATGTAACTATACCAAATGAAATGAATGTTGTGAGTAAAGTGGCTGAAAAAATTACCAAGTACTCCGAATTGAAAGTGAAAATATTAAGACTCAATGGAGTGCAAGATTGTATGGAATGTAAAAGTGATACCAGTGGTGATCAGAGCTTTGGGATCTATTCCATTGAAATTTCAAGACGTCTTATGGCAACTGGAAATCCCATGCAAGATTGATGTCTTGTAAAGCAGCCTTATTGGGCACAGCGCACATCTTAAGGAAAAAGTTATGTGTCTGAGGTCCTTGTTGTGACTTGACGAATGACAAGACTCCGGTACATTTTTACCTACACTGTGTTAAGAAGAAATAGTAATGATGATGATGATGATGATGATGATGATGATGATGAGGAGGAGGAGGAGGAGGAGGAGGAGGAGGAGGAGGAGGAGGAGGAGGAGGTGGAGGTGGATGGGGAATGATAATAACAACTATGCCTGGTAGATATGCCGAAAGGAAATGTAAAATATTATAACAGCTCAGAAATGTTGCAAACATCATCTACATGGAACACGAATATATATATATATATATATATATATATATATATATATATATATATATATATATATATATATATATGTCATAAAAACAAAATAATAAATAATTATAAACAATATCACATAATTTATTCCGTTATCATCAAGAAGACACAAATCTTTTAAATAGCGAAGTAAATATTAAGGAAATCTAACATAATAGAAAAAGAGTACCAGAAATCAAAGGAATCGTGATTCAAATAAGATAATCTTGTAACGTCTCAAAATATACGTCGTGTTCATGTGTGAAAATGTGTCTTTGAGCAAAAGAAACAATTAGATTCAAAAGATGCTAAGTAACATAGAATTCAATAGGATAAAAGTACAATATAATTTTAGAAGTATACAAACAACACACATTGTCGCATAACAGAAATTTCAAAGCAAGAGAAGCCAGCAGCATTGAAACCACAAACGTATGAATTGTGCGACTACGAGAAAGAAATATTGGAAGCATCACAAGGTGATAAATTCACCAACACATAGATGAAACGTAAACATTTTCCATGAAAGAAGCAGAATCTTAATTGCCGAGCACGGGGAATCATTCCAGCATCAAAAGCATAAAGATATATAAGACGTTGAAAAACAGAGAACATGAAATTTCTGCATTCAATATACATTTCGGTCACTGATATATTTACAAAGACCAAACAGAAAATTGAATAAGTGAGGTGCAGAATGAACTTAGTATGCATTGGACTGTATAACATTGCACAATTATCTACAAAACAAAGTAGTGGATAAAAAATTGTAAGTAAATCAGGAGGTAAATCATTATATGTAGTTAATATACATGAAAATCGTGATTGCGGGAATAAGTATATTTCAAATAGGCTGTCTCTCTCTATTGACACCTTGTCCAATACAACTATAGCAGATGCATTCATTTTGAACTTAGATCTGTATGACATGAAATGACTAGTAGCTTTCTTTTGTTTGTGAATTTCCCTATCCCTACAGGTGGAGTATTCAGATGAGATATATACTATACCATACATAGGAATTTGTGAAGTAGGCAGTGTGCAACATCTACCATAGAAAGTTTAGGTTTAGGTGTAAATAATTTAACATTTGAAACTAAGTTAATAAACCAATACTCGACATGCACGCTCAAAACAGAATTTATACGAAGCTCTGGCTGATGCATATTATGAGATTCCAGCAATTAGGTCCTGTGTTCCTAGTTCCAATGTTGCTGGTTACTGTGAGAAAATATTCTCACTCAGCTTACATTTTACTCATCTGTAAATCTACAAGCTTCTGGTTTCGTTGTTTGTGAAAATTGCTACAAAATGGCAGTTGTTTGCTTCTAATAGACATTTACATTTCTCATCTTCGTCGCATTCCGACCCAATATCTGATAAATTCTCTTAATTCTTTGCACTTGATTTACGTAACGCATTGGTTGTCATATACGTCACCTCTGCTTTAATATTGTTGTCAGTTTTATAGGTTTAATTGTTCCACACCGTTTTCATCCCCGTTTCTATTTAGGACTATACTTGGCCTCCTTCTCACTGATGTGTTGTGTCTTTACATGATGCGTAACCGTATATGTTCCCCTCTGAGCGTCTAACATTACTGCGGTTATTAATAACACTTTCTTATGCCAGTCAAAAAAAAAAATTGATGTGAACAGGCAGTTACTTGCTGCTTATTTTAGTGCTGCGCTCGTTTGAGGGTGTACAAGGTTTGGCTGTAAAGTCCATAGGCTGACTAAGTTACCCTCATGGAATATGACCAAATGAGGTATATTTTTCAACATAGTCTCCCTTCCAGTCCATCCACTTCTTCCATCGGCGTTGCAGTGCTTGGATCTAATTGAAGAAGCTTTCATCCTGTTTCTTTAACCAAGTCATCAGTTGCAGATAAGACGTCATCATCATTTCGATAATGGACCCCATTCGATGGTTTGTCTATGATGGAGAACTGATGATTGTCAGATGGAGCCAAACCAGACGAATGAGGAGGGTGAACAACCAGTTCAAAGCTACTGTCACACAGAGCAGTCATTTTATTAGTCTCTGCGCTGACAGCTGTAATAATTATAAAACTGGTAGTATTGTGTAGGGCTATGATGAGTGCTTTGGTGCTTTTGCTGGTATTCTTAGGACTGATAGTTTTGAGAGTGTTATTTCGTTGTTGCTGAAATGACTAACATTACTTTTGTTAATGTTATCATATTTTGCTTTTAATCTCATTATACTTATTAGTGCGACTCAGGTTTTATATTTAAATGTCAAACTTCTTCATAGCTTAATTAGAATAATATACTGCTAACAGCTGCATCTTCTACAATTAGAAATCTTACTGGAGATACTTAAAGACCAATTGCTTATAAATGTTTTATGCACATAGGCGGAGGAGTGGCTGTGTGGTAAGTAGCTTGCTTACCAACGACATGGTCCCGGGTTCAGTCCAACTGCGTGGCATCTTGGGCAAGTGTCTTCTACTATAGCCTCGGGCCGACCAAAGCCTTGTGAGTGGATTTGGTAGACGGAAACTGAAAGAAGCCCGTCGTATATGTGTATATATATATGTGTGTATGTGTTTGTGTGTCTGTGTTTGTCCCCCCAACATCGCCCCCGTAACTTAGCGGTTCGGCAAAAGAGA
Source organism: Octopus bimaculoides (assembly GCF_046866305.1). Lineage (NCBI taxonomy): Eukaryota > Metazoa > Mollusca > Cephalopoda > Octopoda > Octopodidae > Octopus > Octopus bimaculoides. The sequence continues at coordinate 23,918,862 of NC_142940.1, forward strand.
CCGATAGAATAAGTACTAGGCTTCTAAAGAATAAGTCATGGGGGTGATTTGCTCGACTAAAGGCGGTGCTCCAGTATGGCCGCGGTCAAATAACTGAAACAAGTAAAAGAATAAAAAGAATTTAACTAAACTCCCGAATCGGTAAATAATGTTTTATCATCATTATCGTCATTTTGCCTTTCATACTTTCGGGGTCGATAGATTAAGTACCAGTCCAATAAGAGGGTCTATGTAATCGATTATTCCTCTTTCCCAACATTTCAGGCCGTGTGCCAATAATGCAAAGGATTATTATTACTATTATTGAGTGAGAGAGCAGTGCATGCCATCAAAGTGACACTGCGGTAAAATATACGAAGCCCATTATACCCACCATGACTACCCGTCTGATAAGGGTACACAAGGCACATGCATCACATTATATCTGCGCAACATGGTGATCTCATACCGAGATAAACAGCGCATGACCTCGCAGGTGGGGCCCAGTTAGAATTTTCTTCAGGTCGAGTAGCCCATCCCGCTCAAAATGTCTCTGAATAAGGGTTGGTTAAGGATGTTGCGCATAAAACCCATGTTTCCAAAGGTGAATTATTCAAACCCCAAAGAATTCCTCTCAACACATGGCTATGATGCCCCCACAACTACTTCTGCTCATGATCAGAAATGCCCATATCGTTACCCACCAAGGGACATGCTCAACTGGTTAAAGTCAAACAACTGACAAGCAAATCTGTGGTATTAAGCAGAATATTATTATTATTATTATTATTATTATTATTATTATTATTATTATTATTATTATTATTATTATTATTAGTAGTAGTAGTAGTAGTAGTAGTAGTAGTAGTAGTAGTAGTAGTAGTAGTAGTAGTAGTATCATTATTATTATTGAGGGAAAGAGCAGCACATACCATCAAAATGATATTGGGGTATATATCCGTCAAATATAAATAATGTAAATAATGTACGAATATGCGAGCCCAATATAACCAGGCATATGCAGCACACACATATGCACGTGACATACTGATCCCATATCGAGATAAACAGCGCATGCAAAAATTTTCTTCAAGTTGTATCAGTCATACCACTCAAAAGGAACCTGAATAAGGGTTGTTCAACGATGTTGACCGAAACACCTGTTACCCAAGGGGAATTATTCAA
>NC_142940.1:23925025-23985025 GCF_046866305.1 Octopus bimaculoides
CTACAAAGAAAGAAATCAATGATAACCAGTCACTTATTGCCATTAAGTCACTTTAAGAAAGGAAGTGTCAAATAATTGAAATTTCAGTCTCGAAAGATATTCAGATATATCTCAAAGAAAGCAAAAGCTTACTCAAAAATATAGATTTGGTCTGCGGCATGAAAGAGGAAACAACGTGTGGCTTGAAATTAGATTCAGTTCCCATAATAATAGCAACATAGTAATTATGGTAAAATTCTAGACATTTGACATGTACAAGACACAGAAAATAGCACAGCCATCCATTTTGCATATAGTATTTTGAGTATCATAGAAAATACGGAATGAAAAGAACACTTTGCGCATTCTTAAGGTATAAATAGTGGTGATACATATTACAGTGAATGAAATCAATGGAAGAAAGACGAGTAGTAACAATGCATATATTAACTTTGATATAAATAATTAATATAATACTCCTAAACTGAAATATACAGGAAATCCTTTCACAAACATTTAATAATGACAGTGCTTTTTCTTTTCGTTCATGATGTTCTCTAAATGTAATATCCACAGCTTTTCTTTTGATATCTTTATCTATCCAAATATATAAAATTATTATCCTGTTGTAAAACAAAAATGTATTGCTATTTTGATATTCCTTAAATAATCGTATCCTTCAAAAACAGGAATAACATACTTTCCTAGGATTCTAATATATTCATATTCCTAATAATTACATGCAGGACAATTTCCCCAATGTTATCATTTGCTTAGATTATTATATATGGGAGAATAGAACAAAGAATATGATGAAATTTCTTTCAGATATTTATTCGTAAGACACTGTGCTTCCATATTGTAATTGAAATGCCGATCAGGAAAAGTTAAATTAAGCCAACTGTCTTAAAGGAGAATATTACACTTATTTCATATATATTCCAGCGAGAAAATAATCGATACTGTGTTATTTTGATTTACATTTATTCCTCTAGTTACTTCTTGTTGCCCATGAAGTTTGAGTGTGTGAATAATCTAGCAGCATGTCGGTCTTGTGGATTCAGTGCGCTCTTCTGTAATTATTGTATTTGATAAATTTTCGTACACTGAGAGGTGAGTTATGTGAGATATAAATCTAGTTTTACTTTCGAATCATTGACCTAGTGGGTGAGGATATTATTATTCTTAGTTTAGAAAAACATTCGTTGTTGGAGATCAGTTTATTTACTCATCACATAAGCATTTTGATTAGATAACGATCGGTTATATAACCCACGTGAATACAATATAGATATAGTTACTTAGCTTTTCCATACATCATCCTGTGGTACACACCTGATTATATCAAGGGGGATGTTTCCAGGAATCACTGAGAGTTACGGGATTTTTACCAATGAAATACTCTTACTCAGGCAATTCCGCCGTGGTGGTCCAGTGAGCACCACTACTATAGCACTAGTCACACCTCCCATTTTCATTCCTTCAAAACCATCTTGATTGTATTCTTGTTACCTAACCCGGAGATACCTCTTGTGATACAAACCGCAATAGAATCAGTCAATGTTTGCAACCATTGATTAAATGTCAGAGTGAGACATTAGGAAAATCTTCTGAGAAATACTCATCCTATAGATATATTTCCTTTTTCAGTTAGAATGAAGCCAGTTATACTTAAATAACATACTTGATGCATGAAAATACTATGTATGGTACTTGTATAGCATTCGTTTCTAAAACTATCACCCATTTGGTGAAGGAAACCTATATAGTTAAGCGACAATTTACATCAGATTCACAGTCAAAAAGCAATGTGCAATGTTAAGAATAATTGGACAACGCATCCAAGTGCATCGATATAGATGAATCAAACACTTGATTAAATCAATTCTAGCATCTCCAGGGTTTTAAAGATATATTACTCAAAATACTTGAAATAGGAAATGAGGGCATCTGTTGCTGTGGTATTGAAACACAGAACATCAATTAATAAAGCCACATACTTCTTTATCCAACAGGAATTGTGTTTATGTATCTAATACCGTTCTAAGAGGAAGAAGTGACATTTTGTAGCTGTAATGTTCACATATTTGTAAATGTTAAATAGCTGAAAAATGTTAACCACAGTTTGTTTTGCAGTGTGCTGGTATTATATTTGTTATGCAAATGAGAAGCTATTGTATACTGCATTCTTGAGTAGGAGCACATCGTTAAATTCATTGAAGAAGATATATTTTTTATGATTAAAATTACTGCTATTCTGAAGCGAATAAATTTAAACGCCTCCAGGATGGTAGCAAAGCAATGAACTTTCTGAACTACGATAAACTTCCATTAGCCTTATGATATCCAATAAGTGCTAAGAAACAAACTAGAAATAATGAAAGGTCATGATAGCCAAGTCAACATGAACAGAGCAGCTGTTCTTAGTTTTAACTATAAAAAATAAAACATCATTTACTGCTACAAATAATCCATAAGAGGACATCATATGTTACAACATATCTAATGCTCAAACATCCTAAAAGTGAAATAAATCAATGTAAAGCATTTCCACATATACACACAGTTTCTCCCCTCCATTCTTACTTAGATAGAATATTCTCCATTCTTTCATAGAAAGAATATGAATAACAAATAGAAAGATATATATATATATATATATATATATATATATATATATATATATATATATATATATATATATATATATAGAATTCATTACGCATGAACACGATTATGCATACGTTCATATATATGTACTAGTTACGGCTGTACATATTCTAAAATTGGAACGATACAGTGAAGATTAGCATGGCCCCTGCGCAACGATGACACGCAAATTCGTGAAGCGTTCCATATTTTTTTTTTAATGGCGGTACCCCAGCATGGCCACAGCTCATGAGCTGAAGCTAGATAAAATGAAGAATAAAAAATGAAAAATATCGTGGCGCTCCGTCGGTTATGATGACGAGGGTTCCAGATGATCTGATTATCGGAACAGACTGCTCGTGGAATTAACCTGCAAGGGACTGAGCACTCCACAGGCACATGTACACTTAACGTAGTTCGCGGGGAGATTCAACGTGACACAGAATATGACAAGGCTGGCTGTTGAAATGCAGGTACAACAGAAACAGGAAGAAAGAGTGGGAGAAAGCTGTGGTCAAAAATTGCAGCAGGGTTCGCCATCACCCACCGCCAAGCCTCGTGAAAACACCTTTAGGTGTTTTCGCTCAATAAACACTCACAACGCCCGGTCTGGGAATCGAAACCGTGACCCCACGACTGCGTGTCCGCTGTCCTAATCACTGGGCCATTGCGCCTCTACACAGAAACACACACATACACACACACACACATAAATATATATATATATATATATAAATATATATATATATACATACATACGTACATACATACATACATACATACATACATACATACATATACGTATATAGCATATATACATATATGTAATGATTGCATTACTTAATTAAATGGACCCGTTTGGTACTGCATGACTACTTGCTTAGTTTAATTATATATATTTGAAAGACTATGCGGATTATGTAATACAGTTTTCGATGTGTAAGGATCATTTTTTTAAAGCTATGTTTCTTTTAAATATTATGAAATCTTCTATGAGGATGTTACTAATCTTTTGGGGAAAGAATTTTTTTTGGTCGGGGTTTGATGTGTTTTATTATTGTATTTGAAAAAAAGTTTACATTATTGAAGTGTGTTAGACATTAAAAATTATTAGTAATGTTCATGAAGTTCAATTAGCGTTTTCATACGTTCGTATTAATCATCATTGTATTGACTGACAGTCGTGTTGCGTTCTTGACAACCTTAGTAAAATGACTGATTTTTTTTCCCATTTTATACCTTTTAGAAGGTTCCGATAAGTTGCATTTTTCGAATACGATTTTGACCAATCAGCATGCAGCTTAAGCGACACAATTTGTCGGGCGCACCGATATTGCTAGCACAGATCCCGCCTTTATATTAACCAATTTGCTTGTGGCTTACATGTATGGTTTTATGAGTGGGCAAACTTAGTTGGCTTCGATTGTTTTTATTTCAATCGATAGGTTTCTTTTGTAATTTGTTTATATTCATATATCAAATATATTTTTAAATCTACATTATTATTCTTGTTATTTCCGTTCAGAATAGGTTTGAACATTTTAATGAAACGTTTTTCTTCTATCTTTCTTCCAATCATACTTGTGTCAAGTAGTTTGTGGAAGGGAAAAATTAGAAACATTTTCTGGCCACATGTTTCTATATGTTCACTGAATAGAATTTGGGAAACATTAGTGTTCCTGATTTATTATCTGTGAACTGGTGAGAAATTCCGATAATGCATTCCCTATGTCACCAATGTATAGTTCCTCGTAATTAATGCAGTAGATCAAATTTCTGCTTTTTCAGTTCATATCTACATTTGAAAATATCTGTCCATTCGTTGTCTTAATGAATCTACCAGTACGCATATATTGACACGTTCCATATCAGTTATCATTACTCTTTGATACAGTGAATGTTTTATCCTGTTTGTTCACGTTGAATTTTGCCTTTCTTAATTGTTTCTTTAGATTATGCGTTTGCCTTTTGCTTAAGATAAGTATTTGATTAGTTATTATGTTTATTTATTTAATTATTCACATTCTTTCATGATTGGTAAATTTGTTTTGATGATGATAAAAATGTATTAGTGATGCAGAAGGTGTGTTACTAGAAATGGCATTGTGATTCGTTGATGGGTTCATCTTTCTCGTGTTGCTTTTAGTCGTTCTATAGGTATCACTTTTTTCATTGTATGCTATTTTCTTTAAGTAGGAGAGGGTAGTTTTACTTTAGCAGAAATTCTTTGAGTTCTATAAGTCGTATGTTCCTGGTATTTGGGTCATGTACTATAGTAAAACTTTTCCTGGCTAGACAGTACGGGATGTTGCGTTTTGTGTGTGTTAGGTGACATGATGGAAATTTAGGTACTGGGGGGTATCTTGGCTTTTGTAATAGATATCAGTTCTAATTGTGGTGTTGCTTTTAATTACCACTATGTCAAGAAATGGGAATTCTGTGTTACTCATTTCTCTCGTTAATTTGAGACCAGGGTGTAAATTGTTGAGGAGGATGCTGAATTCCTCCAGATTGTTAGGGATTTGGTCCAAATTAGGAAACGATCATCGAGGTATCTTTTCCATGTGTCTTCTATATGCTTTCTAGAGCTCATGCCGTTATTTTCTTCAATTTTTAATATAGGTTTTGTTCCAACTATTCCAGTACTGAGTTCGTAAACACTGGAGCAAATTGCGTCCCCATAGCTAATCTTAAATTTCGAGGTAGATTTTTTCCGTTGAAAAAGAATGTGTTCTTTTCGAGGATGAGGATGACCGCGTCTAGTATGAAGGTTACACTAAGCCTACTGGGAATCACTTCTCTATTTCTATTTCTTAACCATCAAAGCCAGAATCACAGCATGCCTTTTCATTTCATTAATAAGCTTTAGGCTTGTCACCGTCATTTTCTGAAATAGAAGTTCAATAATAATTAGTCAAATAAAATAATGACTCACATTACATGTATCCTCGAATACCATCCGACCTTATATATATATATATATATATATATATATATATATATATATATATATATATATATATATATATATATATATATATATATGTATATACATATATATACGGCGCTCAAGTGTAATATAAGGGACTCACATCACATCATCAACCCCTTATTTCAATGCTTCTGTCTAGCAATGGCTTTGTTCGAATACAAGAAAACAGTCACTAATACACACACATGCACACACACACACACACACACACACACACACACACACACACACACACACACACACACACACACAACACACATAGTGTATTGTTCCACGCTGGTAAGGTACAACAAAATGTACTCCATTTGGCGAGAAATAAATATTATTTAATAAACACAGTATATGTATTTATGTAATACTATTAGATTCATGTGCAGAGAGCATGCCAAATATATTTTTCAAACATGTGAGTTGTCCTAGCACAATCATCAGATACTATCCATGTGGCATAACGATCTAAATTTGGACGATAGCGTGCGAGAAAAAGCGAGAAATGGCGAAAATGAAGTAGATATAAAAACTAGAGTTTGATTTCCAGTTTTCAATCTTCCGCTCTTTATATCTACTTTTTTCTCGCCTTTTCTCGCTTTTTCTCTCATTCTATCGTCCCATTTTAGTTTGTTATGCCATGCGAAGAGTCTCTGATGATAGTTCTAAGAAACTAGGCGTTTGACATTGCTCTCAGCACATGAAACTAATAATCGCGCATAAATACATACATTGCGTTTATTAAATTATGTATATACATACATATATATATATATATATATATATATGTGTGTGTGTGTGTGTGTGTGTGTGTGTGTGTGTGTGTGTGTGTATGTGTGTGTGTGTGTGTGTGTGTGTGTGTGCGCGTGTGTGTGTGTGTATGTGTGTGTGTATGTGTGTCTGTGCGTTTTGCATATATATATATATATATATATATACTATTATATCCTTGAATTTGGATATAGACTACACTGTAAAATGATATAACACTACAAAACTAAATCAGTAACAAACACGAAACAAACTTCTTCGATTGCCTTCACAAATGCGACTGCACGCACCACCAGTACGCATGCACCTTTATAAGTTTTAGGACAGTTCAGTTGCTATCCCACAAAGGTAGCATGATTTTACCACATCTCTTGGAAGTCAATATTTTTCTTTTATTTATTATATATTCATTATCACACTCCTCCCATTTTTTTACTTAATTCCCCGCAAATAAATTGGAATAATTTTTCGTTTTGGCTCTACTTCCAAAAGTTCTGTTTGTTTTTCTTTTTCTAGTCGATATACTTGTTTTTTTTTTTTTGGCTCTTACTTGAGCTATCGGGACGTCAAAAATATCATAAAGAAATTCCATTGGTTGTTCATAACTTATTTTCTCCTCCGTAAACTTTTTTTGTTTTCAATTGGTTTAGATGTCCTTTGTGTTCCCACGTATGACTTTTTACCATACACGTTATTTTTCCTAAACATTTACTTATTATATCTTCTTCCCAGCTCTCTTTTCCGTTTCTATATTTTAAAAAACACCTTGTAACTGAATTTGAAGTATTTTATCTTAATTTCGATGTTTCCATTTTTTCTTTTCTTCCAGGTAGTAACTGGTTAATCACTGACCAGATTTTCCTTTCCAACGTTCGTTCATCCGTTGACATTCCTGAAGTGGTGGTTTTGGGGTTAGGTGTTATTCGCTAGGCACTGAAGAATTGCGTCAATGCAGTATCAGCTAGTAGCTCATTCCTAGTCTTTTCAGTGCCGTCTTAAACGTGTCTTCAAATCGTTCCGATAGTCCATTCGATTTCGGATGGTATAGTAGAGTAGTAATATGCTCCATTGCATGAATTTTGCAAACGTTTTTTAATTCCTTCGACATGAACTGTGTTCCGTTATCAGACACTAGAGTGTCAGTGATGCCATATCGCGCAAAAAGTTCGTCAAGATATTCCATTGTTATTTTGGAGGTTGGCATCATACATTTACATATTTCTGGCCATTTCATGTAACTGTCCACAGCTATCAGATAATACCCTCCATTTAACAGTCCTGCGAAGTCTATGTGTAATCTGGACCAAAGTATGTCAGTCTTGGACCAAAGGTGAATTTTTATAGGTGGTGCAATTGCTGCCAGGGCACATACCTGCCGGCTTTTACCAATTTTCAATATCCTGATCCATATTCGGCCAGTACACGTAGCTCCTCATCATTGCTTTCATTTTCGCGATTCTTGGATGTCCCATGTGGAAGTCTTTTAGCATACAATTTTGCAAAGAAACAGCTATTATTACAACCATCTGGTTGTACATAAGTACGTCATCACATGTCGAATATCATTTTGAAACTGCGTTACGCTCGGCTATATGAGATTTCGTAATTTGTTTCTGAATTCACTATTTTTTTTCATTTATGTTATAAGCACAACCTTCTCGGCATTAATTTTAATTTCCTCCAATATGACTGGTAGTTGGCGTACTACGTTGTAGAGTATATTTTTTATTTCGATTTCCGCTTTTAATGCCGCTATTACTGTGTCTTCTAACGGTTCATTTTATTTAGGTATAAAAGTGCCATAATGAGAGATCCGATGTTAAAATTGTTTTAAATTTCTTCGAAAATTTATGGCACCTGTCCGACCAATACCATTTAACCTCTTTTTTCAATATGTTGTTTAGTGGTGTTCTTAGCTCATGTATGTTCCCTATATATGTTTGATAATAGTTTGCGAGCCCTAAGAGTGCTTTTAACGTTGTAACATTTTTCGGGGGAGTCATAATTTGTATTGCAGTCGATCTTGAAGGATCTGATCTGCAAACATCTTTATCGATAACTTACCCTAAATACTTTATTTCTAGCATGAAAAATTCGCATTTGACTCACTCCTTTGTTCCTTCAAATACCTTTTTGACATGTTCCTCATGCTGGCCACGAGACTCACTTTTTATGAGTAATGTCATCCAAGTAAGCTATAGCGAAATCCGTATCCCTTATGGGTGTTTATCGTTAATATTTTCGAACATTTCTCCTCGACTTGTATCTGTAAATACGCCTCCGACAAGTCCAACTCTGAAACAAATTTCTTCCATTGAATTTCGCAAAACTTTCCTCCGGACATGGTAATGGATAATTGTATGTCATCAGATATTCGTTATGCCTATTGAGAAATCAGCGCATACTCGTATTTTATTATTTTGTTTCTTTACATAAACAGTTGGTGATGCCCATTCTGAATAATCAATTTTTTCTATAACTCCAAGCCTTTCAAGTCTATCCAATTTCTCGTTGACTTGATCCAACACCGTGAAAGTTACAGCTAGCTTCGGTTTAAATACCGCCACAGCGTTCTCTTCCACTTGAAATTTTACTTTTGTCTTGGTGCATCTACCTAATTCTTCAGAAAAAAAAAACATCAGGAAAAATCTTTTTTAACTTCTTTTTTAACTCCTCCCATGCCTTAGTTGAACTGGCGTAAGAACCGTTTACATTATTGCAAAGAATATTTATGGGAATGTCCTTTAACTTAAATAGTTCCATCCAGTCTGTGCAAAATAGGTTTGTCGTATTTTTGAATACAAAATCTTTGGTTTTCAAAGTTTTTCAACGAAATGATAACTCATTTATAATTTCGCCCCAAAATCGCGATTGTTTCCCTGTAATATCGCGTAATTTTCGAAGATTATTTCAACGTAGGCTTTTTTATTATTCTTCCTGCATCATTGTTAATTTTCTTGATATTACTACCTATGTCAAACTGTAGTCTCGTATTCACATTATTTATTTTTATGGAGATAAATTTTCATTTTTGTGCCTCACTTTGCATTTGTGTTGACAATAAATTTTTCTCGAATTTCTTTATTTCGACCATAATGTGAATTCTTATGTCCGATTTTTCCACAGCCAAAGCATTTTATATTTTTATAAGGAGAATTTCTTTTAAAATGTATTTCTCCACACCCATACCATGTTTTGGTTCTTGACTGTTCTTTTTCTTTTTCTTTATCTGTTACAGGTCGACACATATATATTTGAATAATCTGTTTCAATTTTTTCTGCGTCCTGTTGTAAATATATAATCCTTTGGTATTCTTCAGCCACGGCCGGTAGAGTTAGTTTTGAATATTGTTCTAGTTTTGCCAATATCTTAGCCCGTTTCACTGCATCTTTTCTTGCAGTTAATCCTCGCACAAAGATTAGACATTCGAACATGTCCAGGATTAATTCATTTAGTTTAAAATTTTCATATTCACAGTTTATGATTTCGGCATACGTGACGAAATCCTCAGTTCCTTTTTTTTTTTTTTTAATTCAAGCACACCCAGCGAATATTAAATAGTGAACTTCTTTCACTGAATATTTTAGATAACAGGTTAATTGCTTTCTCGAAACAAATTTCGGATGGTTTTCTCGGCAGGATGTAATTACAATACTTTTCATGTTCTGCGGGTGATAATTTCTTCAAACGAAATCGTACATTCTTTCCTTCCGTCCAGATTTTACATTCTTCTTTGAATGTTCCTTCATATCTTCTGAAGTATGCAGAAAACGTAATCCCTTCTCCTGAATTATAAGTAAATTCTTCAATTGAATTAGCAATCCCGTCTGCCGAAAATGATCCTGAAATGTTTTTCGACTGCACCAATAATTTCAACAACTGTTGATTTTGCTGCTTTTGTTGTTGTAGTTGCTGTTGTACCTGTTGTTGCTGTTTCTGTTGTTCTTGTTGCTGTTTCTGTTGTTCTTGTTGCTGTTGTAGTTGCAGTTGCAACTGTTGCTGCTGTTGCTGTTGTTCTTGGTGTTGTAGTTGCAGTTGCAACTGTTGCTGCTGTTGCTGTTGTTCTTGCTGTTGTTGTTTTAGTTGCCGTTGCAACTGTACCAGGGAAGCTAATAGGTCTTCCATGCTAAGAACGTCCACAGTGAGTTTCGAATGTCTCGCCACCACTCTTATATCATTGAGTTTCGATATAGACTGCACTGTAAAAACATTATAACATTACAAAACCTAAATCAGTAACAGCGACCGTAACAAACTTATATCTCTTCCCAACGACTTCTACAACTGCCTTCATAGATGCGACTACACACACACTACACTGCACGTCGCACTGTCAGTACGCATGCGCCTTTATAAGGTTTAGGACAGTTCACTTGCCCTGCTACAAGATTGTTAGGATTTCCCCTTAACATATACACACTTACTCTCTCACACACACATATATACATATATTACTGAACATGTGCTTACATGTGTATAGGTATTTATGTTTGCTTTCGTTTGTGTGGTTCGATTTCTGTGTTAACATAATCTTAAGCGTAAAAATCGGAGAAAAGCTGCACGACGACCGATGTTTTTCATTTCTATTTCTTCGAAATTCCGTCACACAGATGCACCCAACTCATGCTTGCCATCGATATACAAACATAGCTCTGGCTGTTACACTCGTTTCCGGTTACCAACTATATCAATTTTTACAAGCACGTTACACGAAAAAATGTCAAGAAATTTACTCACAGCCAGGTTTCTCTAATGCTTGTTTCTTGGACAAAAAAGTTTTCCGATTCCTTATCTGTTTGACTATTCTATTCGTTTTTTTTTTATCCAATTATTTTAAAAGCATTGAATATATATTATCAGCTGACTGTATTCAGATAGTCACTTAATTTGCTGCAGCTGCTACTTAAATGTTGAAATGCCAGTTACCTTTAATAAATAATATGCTCAACCAAAATGGCTTTCTCTCTGTATTTCAACAGCAATAATGAGATAACGTAATACGTTCAGTCTTTTTTTGTTTTCTTCCCTAGCTGCACGGTATATTGTCCTTATTTTGTGTATCTCGTTATTTTTCTAAACTAATACACATTTTACAATGCAATTTTTCTTTGAAAAGGAAAATTATTTTAACTATGTTGATATGAGCTATTGACAAAACGTTTCACGTTGAGCTACATATCTAATGCATTTCTGATTTACATTCTGGAATGGAAAAACATGTTTTATAAATCTTTACTGGTATTCTTAAGCTCTTCTTCTTCTTCTTCTTCTTCTTCTTCTTCTTCTTCTTCTTCTTCTTCTTCTTCTTCTTCTTCTTTAAAATTTACCTTCAACCTTTTATTTATTGAAAGCTTAACTCGAAATTCTTGCTGAAGTTACTATTTAACTTTGTTAGATGCAATTTTGTACCTCTATGGGTCGAGACCTAGATAGAGTATTAAAATGTGGTTCGCTGAATGGAAGAATCATTGCCACTTTATGACAGAATCATTAATCATTGTTTTTCTTTAGCAGTAACCTTAATCTATTTTGAAAAGTAATCTTGCTATTCTTTTTCTTTCTCTTTTTATGACATATGCTGGCCTTCATAAATTTTGAGCATATTGTCCATTATTTTATTCTCAATGGTTCATTTCACTAAGACATTCTATCAAAGACGGAGGAAAATACTGAAACACATTTAACTCTCTTTATTTGTATTAGCAATCGTGAAGCAGGAGTTAGGATAGTTTCGTTTCAGAATATTGGTGAGCTGACTCAAAGTTGATAAAAGATAATGTTGTAGGATATAGAAATAAATACATGATAAGAAAATTATGTATCTCCTTGTTATTTCAAATATTAAAACTTGTATGAACAAAAATAAATAATGCCTAAGAATGAGCAATTGAGTTAAGTACGTAATGAGATAATATTAAAATTTTATATGCATCAAATGTAGCGTAATAGAAATCAGTAACTCTACCGAAACGCGTTTTTTCAAGTTTGCATAGATAAATCTAATCGAGCTGATAAAGTGTTTAAATTGTAAAGGATTTCAACAAAGAAATAATGCTTTGGTATTATTTTTATATATTTTGTCGCATCACTTCATTAATTGACAGATTAAAGAAAAAAATTAACATTTAGCCCACATGTATTTTATGTTTCCTGCATAGCACCTTTCATGTCTAAGAGCATTTATAACTTGCCTGTTACTTCTTTCAATTTATTTGGCTTCTTGCGTCACATCTCCATTGTCTTTATCCAAAGAAAATATTATTCCGACAGAAAAAGAGTTGGCTAAAGGTATGGCAACTTAATATATCGAGTGTCACATAATGCCTTGTTCTATCATGGCCACAGTCTAATATCTGAAATAATTATATCAATGGTTTTCTCGGTGGTGGTAGTTGCAGGACATCAAGATCTTGCCTCATCTTCGAGACTCACCCTTCCCTCCTAAATTCAGCTGCCCACATTTGCACTGTTGACAAAGCTGTAGCGTCATTCCCTAACGTAGCAACCATGTCAGCATGAATTTTATTGAGGGATAAATACTTTTGTTGCAAGTACTTAGTAACACAACGATGCCAAATTTTGTCAATTTTCTAGAGAGCTCACTATTAGTTGCATTTGAAGTTTTCATTGAAGTGTCAGACAATTTACCTGAATAGACACAACGCAGTTATTGATAAAAATAGTTGAAATTAATGCATAGGTCGAGCATCCCTTCTTCATAGTCAGCTGATGGACGCTTCAGCCCAACCAGCCACGCCAAATATTTTTTTTTAATATAGTCCTTATAGACTAAGTAGCGTGGAAACATTTGAGAAACATAATAGTACGTTGATAACCAATGACATGAGCTTACTTAGAGGAACACAATATATTACCTAGAATGGATAATATGCATGTTTATTCTAAACACGTTTAGTGGGGTTCAGGCGCAAAATACGCTGGGCAGTGTAGTATATGGCTTGGGAGAATAACTTCTCACTTTTACAAGAGCAATGTGCTTAACACACTCGTCTCGTTGGTGCACAGTATTCTGGGAATGTTGTGGCAACATTTTGTGTCTCGTCAATCAGAAGCAGCCGGGAGTTTGATACTACCCAAAACCGTTGACTTTGGTTGTGCTTTAGACAAAAGTCATTGTTTGTTGCTCGATGCCAATTTTATAGGAATAGTTTTCAAACACTTCGATGTAGACTTTAGTAAAGAAAACATTTCGACTTACGAGGGTGGTCATATGATAATAGTCATTTGCACTGTGTATTGCGACATCTGGATTGAATACTTGCTTATTTATTCTTGACACCACTACACAGGTTCACATGCAAAATATGCTGGGCGTTGTTGCGTTATATCTTAAGGTAATAACTTTTCCCTTTTACGACAACGGTGTGTTGAACACACTTATCTATTTGACAAGTAATCAATTTGCTGAAAGCATAAAGAAGAACCAGCGAATTTAGGCACTGCTAACAATGAACATAACGCTGTTGCAGATGAGGTGTTTTTCTTTTCATTTTTCATGTGCTGCATTTATTAATACTCTTTTTGCTGTTGGTTGTGCTGGTGCTATTGTTCGCTTCCATGCTGCTACATTTACTACTATAATTCACTGCTGTTTTGGGGAGGTTTGGTGTCAGATATAATGGAAGACTCGTCTCCTCTGCCTTTTGATGAGGACAGTAAACTCTGAAGTGACTTTCTAAATCATCGAATTGACATTTTCAATTCTGTCCTCTATTGCAACACGCAGCTCCACTCCACTGAGCAGCTGACTAACGCCTGGAAGCCTTTCTACTTTATCAAGTTTGATCTGGAGGACAATTTCGCCAGTACTTCAAACCAAACGCTTCCTATCGATTAGTTTGGCGTTGAGAAGGCTGTCGTTGTAGTCCACACAGTCCAACAAAAACCAGATACACTACATTTTCATCTGTTATATTTGACAAATAGTGAGGAGTACTTTATTAGCCTTCATTTCGAATACACTTCAAAATGATGTATCGATAGAATCATCTTAAAGAAAACACTGAAGTTTAGCATTTTGTCATGCATCAGGGAAAAGCATTTCAGTTTTATTTATGTAAATACAAAAGAGTAACGTCAGTGTGAACTTCACACATGCACCATGACTATAAATCACAAGATTAGCATGCAACAGAGTTGTAACGTCCCCTAAAGTTGGTGTCGTTTCAAACATAATAGTGGCTGTGTTACCTATAATAAGCATGTGATTATGTATAATACCTGTGGGTTTTTTATGGTACCAGAGTACATACGGGTTCCATGAGAATTAAAAAAATTGTCTTTCGAAAACTTTAGGTCATGATTTGTAGAAATAAACAGTGAAGTGGGTGTGCTGCAAGATATTTCAAGAAGATTTTCTCCATCTCTCTCTCTGTCTCTGTCTCTGTCTCTCTGTCTGTCTGTCTCTCTCTCTCTCTCTCTCTCTCTCTCTCTCTCTCTCTCTCTCTCTCTCTCTCTCTGTCCTTCTCTCTCTCTCACTATCTCTCTCTCTCTCTTATCATGTTTGCTTATAGGAAGCATACAGAAAAATCTAGGCCTGCCTATGAGAATACTACATCTTTGCATATAATAATATAATAATAATACAATTATCTATATATGCGAGACAGTATCTTTTCGACATAATTCCGCAATCTGCAATTCACCGGCTCTGCACGAGTGCTTGCAGTATAGTTTCGTCGTTCTGCACGCATCTCGGGCAGTTCACTGCATATAGAATTTATCTCGATCCGGCATTCCACTTCAGTAGCAATACCTAGTCAGAGATATTTTAAGTTTACCGTAGGTAATTTCCGTCCTGAAACTCCTAGGTAACAGGCCAAATAGTCCGTCCTTGTTGTTACTCAGAGTTGCCCCGAGGAGGCCATCGCTCTTGCACAAAACCACAAATCTATATACTACTGACGTAGAACTTCCGTCGACTACATTGCCCAATTAATAGGGGCCAGAAGAGGTCTGACAAAATTGCAGGCGTCAAACGTCAAATAATAATAATTAAGACATGGGCCCACCACACAGTAATGCGAAGGGCACAGGCCCAACTTATGGGTAGTAAGAGCTCTGCAGGCTTGGCTGATAATCTTACTAGAGATGGTGTCTCGATAAAAATATCGGTTGAAGGCTAACCTTAAAACACAAACCTCATTGCTGAGTGAAAATGTCTAATACAAATGTATCAAACAACGATGTTAATGAGGCTGGAACCAAAGGTGAAAGCCTTTCGCCTGGTAGGTGCCCTGTCGTTTGGCAGCGCAGGCCCGATTGATATCCAGAGACTGCTTGTAGACAAAGCCAGAGGCAGAGAATAAGGTGGGATAAGGAGGTAAACCGAATGATGATTCAATGCTGGATCAGGATTGAACCCAGTAGAAAGGTATTCCGACAACGAACGAAAGGAAATTGAGATAGCGCCCAGTAGAACCGTTACTAAATGTTTGTCTCCTTGCCACGGCCAGAATAGTCAGGGAAGTATTAGATAGTTGGAAAGACTGGATAGCCTGGTACCGTAGGCTGCAGATAAGATGAATGATTTTCCCGGGAGACTCACTGTCAGGCCTGATTTTCTGTCTTTCTTTGATCCCGCTAACAAATGTGTTAAAGGAAACCACCATGGGCTGTTGATGCTACGGACAAATATAAAGTATTTTCTGTACATGGACAACCGAAAACTTTTCGCTAAAGGCACCATGGAACAGAGATACTTTACTAAAATTGTTCAGCGTTTCAGCAATGACATCGGAACGAGCATGGGTCTGCACAAATGTGCCGGTATCACACTGAGAAGAGGCAAATTATTCAACACTGAAAACACTTCACTCAATATAGACATAGAAAGTAGAGAATTAGACCACAACAACCCATACAAATATCTAGGAATAGAAGAAACACCTAAAATACAACACACAGACATGCAAAGGAAATTTAGGATAGACAATTACAGATTACAGAAGAGTTACACTAATATCAAACACTGAATTTAATGCTAAAAGTAAGATGATAGATAAACACCCTAGCCATACCAGTCATGAATTACAGCTTTAACATAATAAACTGGAAGCTCAGTGAATTGAGAAACCTAGATAGGAAAACCAGAAAACAACTAACATCGTGCCGACGACACCACCCCAAAGCAGACGCAGGAAGAATATATATATATACTCTGCTGAGAAGGGGGTCGTGACCTGATAAAGATAGAAAACTACTATAAAATAACAACAGTTGGACTAACAAAGAACCTTGAAACAAAGAGTGGAAGACTACTGCATTTAGTAAAACAGTATGAGAACAAGAATACAAAATACAAAATAGC
This sequence comes from Octopus bimaculoides, assembly GCF_046866305.1. NCBI lineage: Eukaryota > Metazoa > Mollusca > Cephalopoda > Octopoda > Octopodidae > Octopus > Octopus bimaculoides. Next base: position 23,941,736 of record NC_142940.1, read on the forward strand.
AGTAAACTACATTGATACACTCACCTCAGATGACAACATAGCAGAAATGGTCAGAGAGACAAAAAACATGGAAACTGAATTAGAAAAGATACTGAAGAAGAAATGGAGAGAAAATCCCTTCTTGGCCAATACCCTGCAAGGCTTGACAGAGAAGAAGTGAGCCTATATATAAGCCAACAATGGCCTCAAAAGCTCTGGACTAAAAACCGAAATGGAAGGACCGATTCTCGCTGCATAATACCAATGCCTGACTACAGAATATGCAGAATGTGCAACCAGCCCAATGAGACAGTTGACAACATCATTTCGGGTTGCCCAGTCCTTGCCAAGTCTGAATATGTATACAGGCATAAGAAAGTAAGCAGTTATATCAACCGGACCACATGCCAACATTATAACATCAATACTGACAGCAGGTGGTATAAGCATGCTCCAAGCAAGGTGCAAGAAAATATGTAGGCCACAATCATCTAGGATATGGTGGTTCAAACCGACAAACAAATAAAAGCTAATTACTCAGACATAATAGTCGAGGATTGAGGAACAAAACACCTGCTTACCGACAGACATTGCAGTCTCTTCTGATCAAAATGTTGTCAAAAAGAAGTGGAGAAATTTTCGAAGTACAAATACCTCGAAATTGAAGTATTCTAAACGTGAAGCATTAAGGTAAAAAAACAATACCAATAATAACTGGAGCATTGGGCATGATAAACAATCATATAAACAAAAGTGTAGAAACTATACCTAGATACTCAGCACTACACACTGTCATAAAAAAATAGCCCTGCTAGGAACCGCCCACATCCTACGCAAGAGACTATCAATCGAATAATGCAACCGAAACAAAACAACTAACTGCACACACTCTATACAGTAGTTACCCAGTGAAATACATTCCCACCAGCAAGCGAGAAAGCCAAAGCATTACACACTCAATACTCAATGCATGCAGTAACACAAAAAAAGATAGCATGATACCTCGAGGAAAAATAAAACTAACACAATACAGAACTGGGAAGAGTTCGCACACTGCCAAAAAAGAACACACAATACTGCACACACTCCAGCAAAACAGAGGTGTAGTAAGTGATGCAGTAGAAATTTGCCTCAATCTAGCAAATATTGAACAGTTATATACTAATAATAATAATAATAATAATAATGATGATGATGATGATGATGATGATGATGATGATGATGATGATGATGATGATGATGATGATGATGATGATGATGATGATGATGATGATGATGATGATGATGATGATGATGATGATGATGATGATGATGATGATGATGATGATGATGATGATGATGATGATGATGATGATGATGATGATGATGATGATGATGATAATAATAATAATAATAATAATAATAATAATAATAATAAGTTTCTATCAGGATTAAAACTATTGGAGCGGCTGTCAGGCTAGAAGTGAACCAGAAGACAGCATTGTTGAACACAGCTCTCATTCTAAGGAGGATATTGTCTCTTTGAGTCACAGGAGAAGGCATTATTTGCAACCTTTGGTGACTTGTTATCGCCTGCTTTCGAGTAGAGAACGACCGGCAATAAAGAACTAGCCGTGTGTCTTTCATCATCATCATCATCATCATCATCATCATCATCATCATAATAATAATAATAATAATAATAATAATAATAATAATAATAATAATAATAATAATGATGATAATAATAATAATGATAATAATAATAATAACAACACTAATAATAATAAGGATTCAGCTCTTCGCTGAATAACATGGACGTTATACACCGGGCTCTGAATACAAAAGCAAATCTAATGTAATAACATCGGTGGAATGGGAAAAAGGAAACTGTGGAAGAGTTGAAGCAAGCGGCCTTTTAACGAAAATAATCATAAGAAACGAATTTTTACTGCCATACAAAGAACAGTATCTCCCATGCACGGTGTCTCAATAAAACATGTACGAAAGACACGTGTGAAATCCACTCTAGAAATATAGTTTAGTAATATAATACCCCAGCGTTGCAACCTATTAGCAGTATGGGTGGGGATTCCTTTCTTCGACTTGTAAAAATAAATGATTTTTTTATGGCAAAAATAATCACTAGAGCCTTTTTGTCAATTTGGCTGTAATTTCTTTTTCTGTAGGTAATAGCGAACGTGAGGCATGCACCACGGCCTTTCATGTTACCGTCTATATATTTATGTATCATTACTGCTCCGCTCCGATACTACACTCACAAACATCTGAAGCTACTACGATCTCCGCTGCAGGATCGAGATGTTCTAAAGACACATAAGATATTAATATCTTTTTTATTGTGTCGAAAGTCCTCTGACAATTTTAAGACCAATTCCAATTTATTTCTTTTTAAATAGATTATTTAGTGGAACTTTTATCTTGTACATATTTGGCATATGAACTTGATAATAATTTGCAAGTCCAAAAAGCTTGTAAGATAGATATATTTGTCGGAGGCGGTATATGTTTAATCCCATCTGCCGTCGACGGACCTGGTCGAGAACTATTTTTATAAATGATTTGTCATAGATATTTAATTTTAGGTAAGAAAATTTCACGTTTCTCCTCACTCACATCGATCATGTAAAATACATTTTACATGCTGATCACGGTAAATACTTTTAATTCCTATATCATCTACATAGGGCATGGCCAAGTCACACTCTGCAACCATCATATCCATCGCTTTTTGGAATATAGCTGAAATAATTGTTATGCCAAACGGAAGCAGGTTAAATTTGTACAGGCATGTATGGATATTAATTGTTAGAAGTTTGCTACATTTATCTCGTGTTTGTATTTGCAAGCAAGCGTTAGAAAGACCTAATTTCGAGAACAAGTTAGCACTATTTAGTTTCGAGACTTCCTCTTGGCTAGGTAATGGGTAGCTATACTGTCTTAAAAGTTCGTGTAGTCCCATTGAGAAATCTGCACAAACACGAATTTCATTGTTCTTCTTTTTAACATACACTGAGGAGTCGATGTTTTCAAGCACTCTCATTTTTCTAGTCTGTCTAATTCCTTATTCACTTGTTCCGGTGCTGCAAACAATACATTACGTTTGGGTATGAAAACTGCTAATAAATTTTCTTTTACGTGAAATTTGGCTTTAAATTTATTGCACCGATCCAACTCGTCCGAAAATACACCAGGAAACAACATTTACACACTTTTTAAAAATATTTCTGACTTACATTTTTACAAAAAATATTTATGTGTAAATCCCACAAGTCGAACAGTTCCATCCAGCTAGTTGTTAAAACAGATTACTTGTATTTTTTAATACATAAGCTTTCACTTTTATAATCTTACAGCGAAATAAAGTTACAAATAATTTCGCCTTTAAAAATTGATCTAGTTCCTGAGACCCCATGTGCAATCTTCAATGTTTTTTGCACTGTAGGTTTCCCGATTTTTTCCCCGTTTTCATTAATTAATGTCATTACGTGTATCTACGTGTAACTTTATATTTGTATTGTTAAATTTTACATACACAAAATTCCTTTGTATTTCTTGTCACTGATAAACTGTTTACATGATTTTTTATGTTGAACCGCTTTCTAGGTTTTGTTTTACAGTGTGATTTTTTATGGCTTATCTTACCACACTTGAAGCATTTTAGATTTTTATAAGGTCAGGTTGAATTAGCAGCGTAATTCCCCATATCCAAAACATGGGCTAATTTTCTGCATTCATTAATTACTTTCGGTCGCACCGATTGTATATGTGAGCAGTTTCGTACATCACTTTGTTCCATATCGTGTTGTTTATTATTTTCTGACATTGCTCAGATATTTCATGTACTGTTAGATTCTGATTCTACTCTAATTTAGTCAGAAATTGGTTACGAATTTCCGCGCCTTTCTTTGCCGTTAAACCTTGAATGAAAATTAGGTATTTAAACATGTCTAGTGTTACTTCATTAATTTCAAATTTCTCGCATTCCTTATTTTATTTCATACGATTCCAGCGTAATAAAATCTTCATCCTCGTCAGGGTTTTCTTAGTACAAGGTATGATGTCTAGGCTATAATACACCATCGAGGCGTTATATGCATTTGCTACTTTTATCCGGCCTTTCAGAGGCAGCTTTCTTTCTGCCCATTTCTGGGCGAGTTTGGTCACCTTAGTCATGACACTTTCCAGTTCCTATCTACCTGGAAATCTGGTCCGAACCAGACTCTGAGCGATTTTACCGTACACTCCGACTAGCAACAGATATCGCTGTTAGTCCACATGGATTTGCCCCTCCAAGACCCTAGTTGCTAACATACTCTTCGTTCTGGTTTATGAGTGCCTCTGTTCATTTGTGATATTTTTTCTGTATAGTGTCGATTCTTTCTATGTCCGAAGAGTCCGACACCATGATAGTGACATTGTCCGTGTATGCAATCACAGCTCCCCTGTGATCTAGTTCCAATGGAATACTCCCCCATCTCCTGCCTTCGCAGTAAGGTGTAAGACACTCGGCAAGAAATGGAAACAGAATTGAAAGAAGATGCTAATGAAAATAATAATAATAATAATAATAATAATAATAATAATAATAATAATAATAATAATAATAATAATAATAATAATTCCTCTGATGAAGTAACAGGCAGTGGCTCTCATTTGCTCTCTGGTCGTAACTGATTGGAAGTGTTATCAAGTACATTGTTTTGACTTGGTACAAAAGATGGGCTACAGCAAATATTCTGCTCAATATCTTAGATTTGCTTGTCAGTCGCGTGACCTTAATCAGTTGAACATGTCACTTAGTACCTGTCGATATGTGCATCTCTGATCACGAACCGATGTAGTGTAGAAGGATCACAGCCATGTCATGAGAGGAATTCTTTATGGTTTGGATAATTCACCTTTGGAGACATTGGTGTTTCGTTCAACATCGGTAAACAACCCTTATTCAGGGAGTTTTGAGTGGGATGGGCTACTCAACCTGAATAAATTTCTAACTGGGCCTCATCTGCAAGGTCATGCGGTGTTTATCTTGATATCAGATGACCATGTCACACACATGTTTGTGATGCATGTGCCTGGTGTACCCTTATCAGACGGGTAGTCATGATGGTTATACTGGGCTTCGTATATGTTTACACCAGTGTCACTTTGATGGCATGTACTGCTCTCTCACTAAATAATAATAATGATAATAATAATAATAATAATAATAATAATAATAATAATAATAATAATAATTGTATAGAATAAAGCCGTGGTACGTAGAAGAGATAGACAGTCGTAAATCCAGGGGATGTATTGACCTAATGTGATCATAAACTTGAAAATCAAATTCCGGATAGTGATTGTGAATAAAGAAGGAAAACTGTCGTTATAGAAGAAGGGGAATGCTATAGCTGTTGTTCGGAAAGGAGGGGATAAAGGAAGGAACTGGAGGGGATGAAGTAAAGAACAGGTAGTGGAGAGAAGGAGGGGATGGTAAGTGGAGGAAGGGAAATGACGGAGATGAGGGGAGCAACAGGTAGGGTTAGGGAAGGATGGGAAACCAATAAGTGTCTGGTGATTTTACAAAATTATTTGGAGAGCATTGAAGATACTAATCGAATTCAGCACAATATTGTATTCGACAATATTAGAGAAGAAATGTATGATTACTGTGATAGAAACTTCAATTATATATATTCTTCTGAGCCAAGAAATTTATATCATTTTGAATTAAACTATCACATACAATAATCTGAAATTTAGTTAAAGTTACCAATATATTTGATTTACGATGAAGGCAATCTGATAATTCTCCTAACAAATTATCGCCAAATTTAAATAACGTGTAAAGCTCCACCCGTCTAAAGTAAATATTCAGAACTTCGAAATCCAAAGATTTCGATATTGATAAGTGAATTCTGTGCGTAGATGATAAAGCAATTTTACATTTTGTCTTTAACTTGCCAAGAAGGGCATAGAATATTGAAATTTCTTCGATTAGTTTTACCGGAAACGTTTCCCCATTTACTAACATTATGATATTCGTGTGTTATCTGATGCTTCGTTAATAACATAATACTAGTCCTCTATATACTGCTTCTCGAAATTTAATCACAGTGATATATTTCTTAGCGCAATCAAAATGCTTCCAGATTGGGAATTAGAATATAAAAGCTGTGTTCTATATTTACCCACGAAGTAATGATACATAATTTAAGACAGTAACCATAATAAGAGTAATATTTTAACCAGGATCAAAGTATTTAGTTGATAGAGCATGAAACAATCTATTTAGAATCATCTAATGAGGGAAAACAATAGGTCGCAATGACAGTTATTTCCCATATTTTGTCGACCACTTAAACATTTGCTCGTGCGAAGCATTTAATGCACTAATCTCAATTCAACGAAATATAGATTGAATGATTGCTAGAAACTAAATGGAAATATAACTTTTATCTTTCAAACATGAAGTGCATTAATCAAATAAATTATAGTAAGTGAATATTCCTTGAGAAGAATCGCTATGAAAGTCTTTTTCGAATTCATGTAAGGTATGTCCATGTTCTATCCGGAGACATGGCAGAATTACATAGGATGTGCACGCATCAGTCATGCTTAAATTTTTGAAAGGAATTGTGATTACGTTTATCGGCATATACATACACTGGTTCTCTTGCTCTTCCTCACACACAAACAAAAATTTCACTTCATTCACATATTAATATCTATAAAAATAGTTAATACATGTGGATAAATCGATAAAGTATGCGAAAATTATCTGAACAGAATTTATTTGAATGCTATATTCTATATCCATACATATACTATAAGAAAGTAGTTATGCGCCTGCTTGGCTAGTCCGTTATTTTCTCTTAATTCACTTTCCTTTAAACAAACATTGACCTCCCTTGAATTTGTTGCTGCCACCAAAACGTCTAAATACATCTGAATACAAAACAATGGCAATTAAAACTCCTTAATACCCTGCTATAATATATGCATGACTCTTAGCTTGGTCAAAAACGTAGTTACGATACGAATCAACTCACTCAAATACCTCACTGGAACGTTTCTTCCGATGGCTATGCTCTTGTCTCTTTTTAAACAGTTTATTTCCACAATCCAATAATCTACTGCTGTTACAAGATTATTAATTGCATTAATCTCAGAAATCTGCTACCTCTGATCTCACATTCTATGGAAATAAAACTACTTCGAGCACTAATTCCTAGATGCAGTTTACTCCTTAATAAAAGTTAGTACTTATTTCAATATAATTATGCCTTAAGGCGTGACAAAGTAACAATGAACTGAGACTCCACACTGAGAGAAAAAGAAAAATATGGAAGTCCGGAAATTCCTTCATTATAGCCTTGGAATAGAAATTTTGAATATATTTATTTAAATTGTTCATTGACCTGAATAATTAATGGTTTGATATTTATATAATTCATTTGTTCTACGGAAATTTAATAATTCACCAAATAGGTCCTACCTGATTACAAATACATTCCTAATTTTACCTTCCGTTTCTCCGTTCTTCATTTAGCTAATGATAATTTGTTTCCTGACAGTGTGATGTGAAAACTAATAAATTCTATAGTAAATATAATGGTTTGGAGGATAAATGTCTGCTGAAAACTATGTAGCAATTAAAAAATAATTAGTGAATACAATGTGAATTATATCGCTACGATATATCTTTCTGAAACAAATTAAAGAAGTTGTATTGAACGATGAGTTAAACGTGTTTAAGTTGATATGCTGGTATGTAAGGAGACGGTTACCATTGTATAAGAAAGATAGTGGTCAGTTGAACAGAGAACAGAATTCTATGCAAATTCAAAATAATGTTACTTCACTCGTACTACTAATGTTCTTCAGAATTCCATTATGCATACATTTTCATATTCATTTCCATTAAAATCTCACTTCCAAGATATCCTACGATAGATAGTTTTATTCCTTTATTGTACATCTGGAAAATATTTTCTGAATGAATTATTATAAAAATTATACAATGTATTTCTGCATGTTATTGAAATGATCAGTAGCGTGACGAGAGGGATAATAACGTTAAATAAAACAATTTACAATGATTGGCTACAATGATTCGAAATAATACCATACTTATGAGAAAAGCAATACCATACTTATGAGAAAAGTCGAAAAGTTTTGATGGAAGAAGAGAGTTGCCTGTAGAATATTCCTAACACCACTATTAGGATGATATGATTTCTTCTTTAAGCAATTCATCGCATATCAGTTTAAAACCCGAAAATGCTGTATAACATTTATTCGAGCACACACTTTAATAAGTTACTTGAATCAATCTAGTGTAATAGCTTGAAACAATTATATTAATATATAAACTACTGAAAATCAAAAGTAAAATATCCAAATCTAGAATCACTAAATTGCAATTTAATGTTTACTAAAAAATATCTTGACTTGCAAAAAGCACCACATTGAATACATTGATTAGCTATTTAATTATGAACTGACGCTTATTATATATATATATATATATATATATATATATATATATATATATATATATATATATATATATATATATTATATACAAGAATAAGGGCAGGGAATCGTCAATTAATAATAGAATTAATAATTAACAATTTTGCCAAGTAGTTCAGTATGAAAAAACCTTTATCGGTAAAACCATTTATCATCATAAATATACAGGGATTAGCATTGAGTTGCTTCTCCAACATACTGAAAATTTAGAAATAGCAGTCGTCAAAGAACTACTGATTCTAAACTACAATTTTTTCTCTAAACGGATGGCGATATTTATGGCACACATAGAACAAAAAACCGGAGGGAAAAGCATAAACAAAACAAGTCTTTAGTTAATTGGATACGAATCGTTTCATGGTTAAGCGAAAGAAAATTTCTCTATTCCAATCTTCAGTCCATACTGAACTACTTGGCAAAATTGTTAATTATTAATTCTATTATTAATTGACGATTCCCTGCCCTTATTCTTGTATATTTTATATTTGATATCTCTAGGTTAAACCGTAATCCCTTCCACACGGAACTTTTTTTCATACGGGACTATTTGTGACGCACATGGAATAGATTTCTTTGGGGTGAGATGCCGAAACTCACTGGCCGATGAATTCGTAAGTGCCTTTCTTATCGTTGATTTTTGGTGTCGCATGGCCAAAAATTACCGTGAATTTTTTTAGAGACACTTTCAAATTTATCAGAATATTTGGACTGAAGATTGGAATAGAGAAATTTTCTTTCGCTTAACCATGAAACGATTCGTATCCAATTAACTAAAGACTTGTTTTGTTTATGCTTTTCCCTCCGGTTTTTTGTTCTATGTGTGCCATAAATATCGCCATCCGTTTAGAGAAAAAATTGTAGTTTAGAATCAGTAGTTCTTTGACTGCTATTTCTAAATTTTCAGTATGTTGGAGAAGCAACTCAATGCTAATCCCTGTATATTTATGATTATATATATTATATACATACATGCATTCATACATACATAGATACACACTAACACACACACACACACACACACACACACATACATACATACATATATATACTCACACACATTAGCTTATGATTTATATTTTTTTTCAAATCCCCGTCCTCCATTCAGAATCGATTTTGGCATTTATTTTTCACTTCACACTTAAAGGCGATGGGAGAATAGCTGAAATTTTAAAAACGAAAATCGTTGAAAGTCGCCATCATCATTATGATCGTCACTTCCTGTATTTTCAAACAAACAATGAAACGTAATTTAAAGAAAATAATCAAATATTGTCCCTCTATAATCCGTAAAAGTTTGGCGTTTTTTTTTTTGTTTTTTTTCCAAATCTGATTTGTATTAATAATTTTTAAATACAGGGTGTCCGAATCTCCAATTTTTTTCTCTTTAAACACATTGGGCCCTGATCCATTGCTGGTATATAAGCAACAGCAACATAAAAAAGGTAATTTAAAGCTTTAAGCTGCTACATCACATCAAGCGAGTGTGTATGTGTGTGTGTGCGCGTGCGTATGAAAATACATTTACTTTCAGAAAAGTATGGTATTAAAATAAAATATCGTTCTATTGAAATTCCTTATACACAAGCTTACACTCACAAGGAAACACCATGCATACACACACACTGACGGATGCACACACATGCAGCATAAGCGATGTGTGTACATTTTCTGGGAGTTAGAGAGAGGCTGGTAAAAACGCATATATATAGAGAGTAAGTTTACCATGAGAAAAGTGAAAAAATAAAGAGAGAGAGACAGACAGAGGGAACGGGAAAGAGAGGGAAGGAGAGAGAGGGAGCGAGAGAGATGTTTTCTATTTCTATCACAAATTTTTAAATTTTGAAGTTAGATGAAAGTTTTCAAGTTTGGTGTGTATAAGTATTTTTTCACGCTGAAACCGATTTACGTGATTCATTTATTCCAGAAAAAAATTGCGAACAATGTTACAGAAGTCTAAAGTTCGATCATTTTTAGCCAATCACAAAACAGCACTTCTGCGTAATAATTGTCATAAAATGACCATAATTGTCATGAAAGAAGATGAGGTCTTAAACAAAATGAAAGCAATGCGTAAGAGTTAATGCATATACAAAGAGATTGAGTGTCAAAGAGTAGAGCAAATATACTTAGAGAGACACAATTGTGGTAAAACATAGAGACTGTGAGAGTTGTCGATGTAAAAGATATTTCACTTAGAAATTTATGTTTTTTATAATTATGTATAGAGGACCATTACTTTGGGAGGTAAATTACGAAAATCAAATTTGTTATTCCAAAGATGCACCATTTCAGAACCTTTCTGGACGAAACACACATAATCACATGGATAATCACATGGATCAGCGTTTATATAGTACACACTCCCCCATACACACACATGAGATATTGATTAATTGAAGTGCTAAGTATTAGCTTAACAGAAAGTTGTTGTAACGTAGTTTTTGTTGAATAATAATGCTTCTCGTTATTGAAAAAATGTAAAGCAATAAACATTAAATTTTTTAAATATGCCTACATTTTCCTAGTACGTTTGTTTCAATGTAGGAGGTCAAATTTATTATTTTATGTCAATGAAACAAGAAAAATGAGAGGACATTCGAATACTATGCCATAGAAATAGTTTCATACACATATGCTGTGATCGTATGATCTCATAGAAAACTACCGATAGAAAAATGAAGCCATTGGGTATGACGTTTGATATAATTTTCGCATGATAGGCAATATCAAAAGCGATATTAATGATGAAGATAACGGCATTTCTTAAATGAAATATATCTAAAACAAGACTCCACCCGCGAATGATGTAAATGAGTACAGCTGTAATTGTAGGAAACGTAAAATTATGTTATAATTACACGTAAAATACAAAATATTGTGTTGAACAAAAAACTCTAACGAAAGCAGCTTTGTTTCTAATTGTTTTTAACTTGTATCCCATTAAACTTGTTATCGAAATCGATGATTGCATATCCGTTTTGTCTAATTAAATTTAAATGGAACATAATGACGGTTAAACTGCATTAATTGCATGTATAATTTTCTGTGATTGTTTTCAAAAATTATCCATATTCAATTACTTGCGTGTTGCGAAGGTACCTGTTCTTGCAAATTGTTCGACTGTTTATATTAACGAACGTCAAATTGAAATATGGAGAACAGGAACCACTTCAGTTTAATAATTACCACTTCCATTCAATACAAACGCTTTCAAGATTTTTTCTGGGTAAAAAATATATTTAGTAGTAGATCAACCAGTTAGAGTAAATTATTACCAGATGCATACCAGAAAAGATGAAAAAATTGTCAAATATGGAACTCCTTTTTAAGATGATGGAATCTATTATTATTGGGATTTGGCTGCACTTTCTAAGAAAACAACCGTTGACAAAATGGGTTGCGTTTTGGTTTCCGAAATGTGCATTGACAGAAATGCCATTACTTTGGCCTCGTCACAGTAAATTTGTTCCACAAGAAAGTCGAGCTCTCTATTTTAACAATAACAAAATTAATATCCCATTCTACTTTAGGCACAACGACCGAATTTTTTTTTTTCTTGGGTGCGGGGAGGCAGTCGATTACATTAAACCCCCCCCCCCCAGTACGTAACTGGTACTTAATTTATCGGCCCTGAAAGGATGAAAGGCAAAGTCGACCTCGACGGAATTTGAACTCAGAACGTAGAGACAGACGAAATACCGCTAAGCAGTTCGCCCGGCGTGTTAACGTCTCTGCCAGCTCGCTGCCTTAGAACAAAATTAATATCACGCTAAAAAAAAACTTAAGTGGACTAAATAGTATTCATTTGAAAATAATGTTCAAAGTTCTGGTTTCAATAACGAATATATTTGAACACATCTAAAACACATAACTTCTCTGTTCACAGCTGTGAAGCTACGTGGATTCAGATTTCATTCTTTAATTCTTTTACTCTTTAATTTTTTCACTCCGTCATATTGAGCATTGCTTTAAAGAGATTTGTCAAATAAACTCCAGTACTTAAAGAAAGATCAGGCGCTTATCTATCAGCATCTGTTGCCGATCCACAAAGTTACAGGAACGTAACCCGAAGATGTCACGCTGGAAAATTGAACCCAAAACCATATGGATGAAAAGCGAGTTTCTTAACTTCACAACCACGAGACTCTCACTCTTCCTTTCAGTTGTACATTTACTTTACACATCCATAAGAAACCATCTGTAACCAGTTATATATATACACTGGCATCTGCTTTTCATTTCCATATGTCGTAATTTTCCCTTCTTGTACATGCTGAGAAACATATGAATATCATGTCTGTTTATTTTCTTTCAGTGGCAAACAGTAATTCCATACCAATTTATAAAATAATTTTAATATAATGTGAACAAGATTAGTATGTTGAATACAGAACTCTTAAAATTTCCTGATGGAGTAGATTTCTAGTATTTAGGACTCTTAAGCTTTTCTGGAAGCATAATATTGATTGTTTGAAATGTTTAGCTTTCTTACCTGCAGGGAACTCAATACAATGGATAGGCAAAGCTTTACATATATTTCTTTCGGATTTAATTTTATCACAATAGTGACTAAAATTGTTTGTTAGTTTAAGATTCCATTAAATGCATTTCTCGCCTTTGGGTCTTTCAATTCCATTCAATATTGATATTACTTTATATTTTAACACATTTTCTACTGTAAACATTTCGTGAGACATATATTTTCTAAACGTTAACTTCTGGTTATATCTCAGAATTCCATTGTGCAAAAACCTTTCTCTACACTTTAATTCGACTGTATGAATATGAGTTGAAAATAGCCTCAGCGCATATCTGTGTGCATTAGTGTGCATCAGCGTATACATAAGTGTGTGTGCATTTTATCCTGCTGGGATGTATGTATGCGTGTGTGTATGTGTTGTTTGTGAAGGAGTGGTCAAGTGGTTACGGTGATGCACTCACAATCGTTAGATAATGGGCTAAATTTCTGAACCGGGCGGTGCGCTTTGTTCTAGAGCAAAACATTTCATTTCAAGTTGCTCTGCGCGTGGGAGGGTGGCAGAATAGTTAACACGCCGGCAGAGTTGCTTAAGGTAGTTCGATTCGAAATTTCAATAGAATGTGATTATATCTAATACCTATGCATGTGTTAAAGCTAAACTTTTCTTTCAATATTGCTCTGATCGTCAATTTTCGACTCCCCCAAATAAAGTTGGTGTCTATGGGGATTTAGAAATCACAGATTTCGAAACGATCCCTCGTGATGTATAAATTTAATGCACTATTCTGCACAATGGAAGGTGAGAAAGCCTTTAGTGTAAGCTATTTGCATATATTTACAGATTGACTAAACAGAAGAATTGCTTAAATTTCTTATAATAATACAATAGTCCGTGTTTAAGCGTAGAAATTATTACTAGCTGGGACTTCTGGGGTGTGTGCTATACTTTAATGTCTCATCCATCAAAAGCTTTTAAGCTTCGTTGGCTTATCATTTCCAATTAACTCTGAATCGATTAAAAAGTGATGGGTTGAAACAATAGTTTTTGCGTAGGAATCAATACAATATCACACGACAAAGATACCGATGCTTTTAAAACATTACTGCGTTGAAATATGCAAACAACGTATTAGTATATATTTCAAAAGTCATATGTTATCTCAAGTTCATTGAAAAAATTACAAACCCCGAAGCACTATTGCACAATTTTACGAGATAATGACAATCTTTTCATGCATTAAAATGACACGCGACTGTGACGACAAAGTTCACTCATTACACTAAAAATTTGCCTCTCACTTTAGTAGTAGAAATTATGTCAATCCTGTTGGAACATCTGTATTACAACGGAAGCATACTGCTATATCTGTATGCAAAAGAAGAATACACTTCAAAAGGAAATGTTTAATATATTTTGCCTCATAAATTTATTCAGTAACTTGAAAGATACGAATTAATAAGCTATCGCAAGCTACTTATAAAAGAGGTTGTTCACAAATAAAATGTGTGAGAACATATGTCTCGGCACGCTTTGTAATGTATGCAAGCACATTGATACAAAATTCGAGGCCATACAAACATCGTGATCTATTGTAAAAACAACCGATCAGACCTGGTAATCATTTTGACTATAGTGACACAAATGACTTTGTATCTCGACACAAAATATATCGAATTATTGATGAAAGTCTCGATGAAATGCCCATTATCAATAAAAAGTCTGCATCAGCCAAGAAGCCTGCTTTCGATATTATTGGATTTAAATATTTGATCGGCTACAAAAGGCGGGAATAAGTATATATTTTTAGTAAACATCCAAGCGAGTATTTTCAAAAGAACAAGGCATTTTTAATATTGTAATCCAAATTTCTCTGAACAGTTTTTCCAAAAATATTGCACAATACAATTTTAGTACATAAAGGGCATTGCATTATGACCCAACGAAGTACCTAAGTCAAAGGTACTGCTACTAGCAGAAATTGCAATCTGCAACAGCTTTCATTGTTAAACACCGCGAGCATGTCTGTCAATTTTTGAAGTATATAACCACTATGACGAATAAGAAAACTTCTCGAATATCCCAACAAATATTGGACAAGTCACTTGTTTCATTTTATCATACAACTAGCAATGTTACCCGGCGTTACTCGGGATTAAAATGGTAGAGAGTTTTATTGCTCATATTGTTTCGGTCATGTGGCTCATGACATGGTGGAGCCCCACATTTAGTCGAAGAAATGGACCCCAGTATTTATTCTTTGCATGCATAGTACTTATTCTATCGGAGTGTTTTGCCAAATGGCTAAGTTGTGGGGGCGTAAACACAGAAACATCGATTGTCAAGCAAATGTGGGGGTACAAACACAGACATACACGCACATACATATATACATATATATATACATACTTATATATACACGTGTATGTATATATATATACATATATATAAATATGTATATATATATATATATATATATATATATATATATATATATATATATATATATATATATATATATATATATGTGTGTGTGTGTGTGTGTGTGTGTGTGTGTGTGTGTGTGTGTGTGTGTATATACATATTCATATATATATACATCGATATATATGTATATATAAATGTATATATATATATATATATATATATATATATATATATATATATATATATATATATATATATATATATGTGTGTGTGTGTGTGTGTGTGTGTGTGTGTGTGTGTGTGTGTGTGTATGTGTGTGTATATACATATATATATAGATATATATGTATACTAGCTGGTGTACTCGGTAATTCCCGGGGGCATAGAAGTTCTATTAAGACGCATTATTACTCTGGTATAAGAAAACAATTTCGTTATAACTGACACAAAAGGTGTATTTTCCGACGCGAAAAAGTACAAAAGACTGTCAGCTGGAGGAGGGAGAGATTGTTGGACGTTGGCGAGAAAGTACTGTGACTCGTCGTTGCATTTTAAAGGAAAATGAGAACACTATTACAGAAGGAAGAACAAATATGATCACCTGTAATAACTCTGCTTACAGAACCGGAGAAGGCAATATAACAGGTTACTTCAAACGGAAAATGGAATGCAGTTTAGCAACAAGTGCATGATAAAGAATGTGGCTTAGTAAAGTGAGGTGAAGGCGAGTACACAAAAATACGAGTACATTGATTGTACCGGAAACACCATGAAAAATCGTCTGCACAAGCCTTAAGACTTATTCCAATGTTAAGAAAAGATATTCATCATCATTATCTAACCTCATCGGTAGGCTTAAACACAATGCCGTGGAGCATAGACAAACTGAACTATAATAAAAACGCTTCACCTTACAATAGAACATCACAGGTGTGCTATATATTCCTAGAAGAAACCCTGGGGATCATCACATCAAGAGAAAAAATAATTAATAAACACTCCGAAGTAATCATATCATATAAGGATACAAGCAGTGCCTCATTCCTAGAATTCGAAAAGGAACATATTGAAATAGAAAAACAGTATCCACCTGAGTAGACGTGAAGAACATAGAAACAACTAAACGAAATGACTATTATTTTCATATTATATATGCTATAAGTTACATACACCAAGAGTAATCAAAAAGGCTTTTAAAGAAAAATATTGTTTGTCAAATCAAACAATGAACCCCATGAATAGCTACACTTTCTGACCCTATGGCATCAGAATTCATTGAAGAGGACGCCTGCTGTGACGAAGGTCAAACTAATTAACTAGCTACCTATTCTGACATCCACATATTCAAATATCAAAATAAGTTTAGCATCTACACAGACACCTCCCTCTCTTTCACAATTACTATTCCTTTCTATCGTTCCATCACCTTTCACACCTCCCCACCAAATACACACAGATTTGCCCACATGCCCTAATCAACCTTTCCATTGGTCAAAACTATTAAACAACTCTCAATTATACATCCACTGTTTCCAAGATTAATGCCCAGGAATACGGACTTTGATCGTAGAAAACCATGAATTGTGGAAACGCGCGTTGCGATGCATTCACATATTTATAAATTCCATCCATTGATTATTATTGTCATTATTATACACACACGCGCACACACTCACACGCACACGCGCGCGCACCCACACACACATACGTTCACACATATATGTTCACACACATATAAGCATCTCTTATATATATCTATATGTATGTATGTATGTATGTATGTATGTATGTATGTATGTATGTATGTATGTATGCATATACGTATGTATATATATATAAGTATGAAATTCGTTTCGATTCGTTATCACACACTATATATATAAAAGATACATGACACACAAATGAAAGAAAGCTAAAATAATGGGACTATATCTAAAATCAGTTCATATTGTGCGTAACGGGATGCAAGCACAAAGAAATAGAACCAGATTAAAATAGAACAAACGTTCTTTAAAAATCCGGTCACATAGTCCATTAATAAAAGAAACGAAAATAAAACAATATACTCTTGTTAGTGTGTATGATGAATATCGTTGTAAGTGTTAAAACGTACTCGCTATGAAGTAAATGTACCATGAACATCAGAAGCGGTGTCCTTTGTAAAGTTTATTTCCCAACAACTATAACACCAACCTACAGCATTTAGCTTCAATTATAATTATCGCTCCACATACACAATCGTTGGATCAATGGACATGTGAGGTCTTTCAAGTACAGTATTCTTCCACATTTCAGACAAATACAACACAAACAACGTATATATAAGACTTCCTACTTGACAAGAGAAGTAGAAAGAAAAGGAAGAATTTCTGAATACGCCTGCGAGCGGATGTAAGTTCAAAATTGTTAATCGAAGCATAAAAGACTGACATAGTATAGACGCAGAAGACACCGAAAAAATCACGAGACACAAAAATAGAAAAGCTTCCACAATCCAATAACAATGTCAGCAGTTAAAACATATAGGAAACATTTTCCATTAGTTAAATTACAGAAAGGAAAAAGTCACATTGCACATACATTAGCCCTATAATAAAATAAAAGTGCAGAAGTACTCATAAAATACGCAAATATATATAGTTATTTACATAAAACCAAATCTACAGAAAGAAAAAAAATAGACACATCGCACTTTTAATACAATAAAAGCGCAGCAGTACTCCTGGAACATGGAAATAGATGCAGCTATTTTCATAAAAGCAAAAGCAGACAAAAGAAATATAATAACCCTAACGTAAACGTCGATGATGACTATGTGGAAATTTATTAAAGCTTCAATCCATCTCTTCAATATAAAAAGAATATAAATATATCAGTGTTATTTAACTAAAAACAGATTTACATGATGCAAAATTCCTACCCAGCATACAAGTAAGCTAATAGTTCTATTAATCACCTGATGAAAATTTTCGGAAGAGAATGGAAGTCGAATAGTAGAAACAATGATATAAATCATTTAACCCTCTGTCTACCAATGGGTCCATTTAAGCTTTTTCAGTTGCTTTTTCCTACTGTTTAGATTATTTGATTCTGCTGATTTCTCGTGACTCTCATTTTTTCTTGACTCTTTTATTTGTCAAATGGGAAATTTTCCATATGTTTATAAAAGCTAGAAAATTTCACTTTATACATTAATTATCGTATGGTTCCATTTGACCCTCAAATTAAATTCAGACAATACTCTTGTCATTCTCAACAGAATAAAAGCAGTATCATATATATTATTTTCCTAGATATTTATCAAATACAAAATAGATAAAATTGTATTCAATTTATTTGCTGATTTTTAGATAAAATAGGAAAAAGTATGAAAATATTCCTGTAAATTTGTGTGGAATCGCATCCCCTTCAATCTGCTATGTTATAGGGTGATGCAATATTTCTATGTGATGACACAATTCTTACAACATATTGCATCATCTTTCAGGGGAGTATAAATATGTGAGAGAGCACATATACCTTTAGTCTGCTATCAAATTTCATAACCAGATATCGACAAGCTTATTGGAATTAGATGAAGAATGGGCAGAGGATAGTAGTGATTCCATCTGTTGCTCTGAAGATGAAGGTGAAAGTGATTGGGTGTTGGACAGATTAGGTTCTGTGTCATCAAATGATGAATATACACAAAAGCAAATATCTGTAAGCCAACCAATTATGAATGAGTAATATGTTTCTACAGATAGACAAGAAGTTTGGCATTCTAATCACCTTACTTGCAATAGCATTGAAACGTGTTTTACTATCTTTATGCGCCAGAATCTTCTTGAAGTTATTCGTAAATGGACAAATGTTGAAGATCAGGTTCTTTACAAAAAATAAATGGAAGGAAATTGATCACTGTGAACTAAAGAAATTTATTGGACTTATTATTCTTATAGGTGTTTATAAATCTAAACAAAAAAATGTCACACAGTTATGGAGTCAAGAAGATGGTCGCCCAATATTCAACAAAATATTGAATCGGGAAGAATTCAACAGATTTTACAAGAATTGCGTTTTGATGATGCTAATGCAAGAAGAAAAAAAAGTGAAGTGATGATAAATTGGAGCCCATAAGAGAAGTATTTGAAATGTGGAATCAGAATTTGAAAAATAAATATGTTCCAAGTTCATGCATGACAGTTAATGAACAATTAGTTTTATTCAGAGAGCGCTACCCATTCCGGGTATATATTCCTTCAAAACTAGGGAAATATAGAATTAAAATTTGGGCAATATGTGACAGTGAAATATTTTATGCCTGGAAAATGCAAATCTACACTGGAAAAGACTTAGTAAAAGGGAGAAAGATAAATCAAGGTTCAAGAGTTGTTGAAGACCTCGTAAAAGAACTTGAAAATACTGGTCGCAATATAACTTGCGATAATTCTTTTACAAGTCTAGGATTGGCTCCGAAGCTGCTTAGCAGGAAAAATCCTTTAGTTGGAACAATTAGAAAGAACAGAGTTGGACCTCCTAGTGCTTTCCCAAATGGAAAAGAAAGAGAAATCAAGTGTACAATATTTGGATTTCAAAAGGATTCTATGATCCTATCTTATTGTCCCAAGAAAAATTATGTAGTCCCAATTATTAGTACAATGGACTCTCAGCCTTCAATTGATTCAAAAATTACTGAAAAGAAACCTGAATTTATTATATGTTACAACAAAACAAAAGTAGGAGTAGATACCTTCGATAAGATGGTACGGTCATACACTTCCAAACGAATGACTCGAAGAAGGCCTATGGCTATATTCTACAACATGATTGACATAAGCGCTGCGAATGCTTTCATTGTTGCCAAACAGTTTCACTTCCAAAGTTTCAAGGATAAAAGAATTCAGTGCCTAATTCAGTTAGAAAAAGAACTTGCTGGCGTTAACACTAAACAAGACAAACAGACTTCTACTTCCGCTAACATTTCTCAACCAAACAAGAAAAGAAGACGATCTTCAACCTCATTTGAGATTCCTCAGCCAAAGAAGAATGGAAGATGTTCTTTGTGTGGCCCCCAAAAAAGAAAGGAAAACTCGTACTACATGTAAGAATTGTAATATCCATGTCTGACAAGAACATTCCTATGGTGTCTGCATTCACTGCCATGAAGAGCTGTAATTCTGTGTGCTTGTATTTTTTTTTAATTATAATATATTCTGTAAGCTGTATTTCTTAATTAAAATTTGTGAGAAAGAGTAATTCTTCATTCACCTGATAGCATCTATAATGTAGCTAAGAAATAGTGGTAGTTTGAATAAAATCTAATTTAAAAAAAAAAATATTAGGTCCACTGGACGCAGTTGGTAATTGGTGACATACATTTTCTCTAGTAGACCAAGGGTTAATAATCGTACTAGAATTGGAGAACGCATCGTTATAAAGACAACTGGCAGTAAAAATAAAATAAGTACTCAAGAAAAACTTTTACTGAATTCTCTTACAAAATATATTTGGCAAAAGATGAAGACGAAATCATATTGAATCTGCATAATTTAATATAGCATAAGCAAGTTAAAAGGAAAGCTAACAGTGGATAAACATATTTTTAGAGAAGAATAGAAACAGAAAGTCTGATACCAGTAACATATTAACGATACAAATTTTGGGATTAAAAAAATTATAATATATAAGGAAAATAGATTTAAATTAGTAGCAAACATCTAGATCTGGTTGCTAATCCTTCAATGGAAATATTTATTTACAGATCTGACTGTATATAAGCATTTGTGTTGTTTGATTCATAACCTTGCACTTAGATATGGAAAGGAATATAAGGTGGTGTAAGTATGCATCATAGATTGTATACAATAGTTGTCTCGCTTAGATAATGTAGGATATTTCTGTCCAGGCTAACAAGGCGAACAAAGAACACTAGCCTACAGCTAAAGATCTATCGGTACCTTCTGAGAAAACATATCTCATGAAGACATGTGGAACAGAACTGGACTGAGACAATGTGACGTTTAAAACAAACAGTTTCAATAATAATCGGAGAATTAAGTATGGTGGTATAGAAGAAGAATAAACGCATAAAAGTCGTAACAAGGTTTGTAAATTGGTATACTGTCCAAAACACTTTAGTGTGCTACGCTGAGCCTACTTTATATTGGCTTCATAGCTACTACCAGGCAAAAGTTTTCCCAACAAAATATATCCCACATCAACTGATAAATGGATTAGTGATTAGCATTCAAAAGCTTCTCGGTTCAGTTACGGGCACTTCGTCCGTTACTACGATATATCAAATGATTTTGGCTTATATTTCAGCCAATCGTTATTCTGAAACATTTGTGTGGTAGTGTGATTAAATGGAAAATTGCACGTAGTTTCGTATCATGGCTATAAATTGAGACATGCAGGAAATACAAACCAGAGGAGAGGGAGCACTTGCAGTGTCAGAAATTTTGTTGGTCAATCAGCATTCCTGCCATGTTGACCTTGTGTTAATGAAATTTTCTCACTAAGCATACATTTTCTGTTCTGGTCAAGCAAAGCATAATCTCATACATTAGTTTTAACTCTCACAACGATTCGACATAACGGCATATGTAAAGTAACCATTGTAATATCTATGCGTAAATAAAGATCGTTACCCAAAGCTGATATTCATAACTGGTTCTGTTGATGTATAATTACTATGCATCTCACGTAAGACAACTTCTACACGATCGACCTCTGACATTATTAAATACACAACGCAACTTTATCCAGCAGCTGCCACCCTGTTCTATAGCTCAAACCTCACAAAATATACGAAACGCAGTCCACATTTAATATAATCGCAACTCTAGCATCGGAATATTTCACATGTTAAGAAAAGCTACAGAAATATAAGGAAACCTTTCAAATACTACACGAAAATTAGCATATATGAAATATATGACATCTATCTTGATTCCCAAAAGTGACGCTACTCATGAAGCAAGACCGCTGCCCTGCATAATATAGTACAATAATAACTTGTCTGATATAAATGATAATAATACACTTTTAATGAAAAAATAAAAGAAAGTGTTTGTTAATGACTATTTTCGATATCATTGTTCGGTTTGTATTCATTTACTTTCAATAGAACATATACGACTACGGCAAGGGACGTATAGGTCACATTGTAAATGAAATAGTAAAGTATTCGAAAAAAGATTGTGAAAACAATTTTATTTGGCAGGTAAACAATACACCTGTCAACAATGTATGATGCATTCCATATGAAACAGAAATATTTATCGATTATAATTATATTGTAGAAAACGACTTATTAAATTGTGAAACAGTAGTCGAGTGACTAGATACGCTTCGTACAGAGCAGAAATTGAAAGGTAAATAAAATAGTGAAACTGAATGAGAATATGGGTGCCGAAAAGAAGAAATTAAACCAATAAATACAAGATACAGTCAGAATAACATGAAACTGAACAAAGTAATAAGGTGAAATAGAATACGTGGAGCATAAGAGAAAGAGAATGGTAGAAGTTATGCAATTAAATATATTGGAATTAGTGAGAAATTCAAATGTTTTGAAGAGCACCTCGAAATATTGGTTAAAATAATTGATCTTACTAGAACAAGTTAATATTTGAATAGATACCATCGGATAATACGAAAATTGAAATCTTTGTTGAAATATGTTTATTTGATGCACAACATACTTTTCTATGCAGACGATTGATAAACTGACAATTGGCATTTATTTTCTAATAACAATGATTGCAAATATTTTGTGAGAGGAAGAATATAACTTTGACCAAAAATAAAAAAATGTTTTACTATTATCAAAGCAATTTATCAGTTTATATGTCCTCTCATGCTTCTTTATCGTTACTTCATAAATTTATGTTAATCTATATCCTTCCATTTGTTATGTAAAAGAAAATCAAAAAAAAAATCATATGCTATCATATAATCTGCATTTAATTTCCGTAACATTGTCATCCATAATATTTTATTCAGATAAGATACTTTCAGTTTCCGAAGAGAAAGAAGACAGGAAGTGTTACAGATTAAGGCAAATGACAACTACGTGATAAGCTTTGGTTACAGAAACAGAATATTCCGCTTCCTATACATATCAAACAATTTGTAACCAATGTTATTTTAATATTATACTTTTAGTATCGTATCAATTTATTTTAAGCCTCAAGAACTATAACAAAATAAAGATAACAATGGCAAAGACAACAACAATAGCAAAAACAATAACATCAGGATCATTAACAACAGAAAAGTAGAATCAGCAATAGTAACCAAGTCGGCGGAATGGAAAATGTTATTCTTGGAAACTCAAAGTTCACAAATATGCACCACTACCATGATGGCAAATAACAGTAGCAGTAAAATTATCCTTTCTGCTATAGGCGCAAGGCCTGAAATTGTGGGGAAGAGGGCTAGTTGATTACATTCAATCCAATGCTCGGCCATATATTCCTCATTAATCATTCTTGTGTGATTACTGTGTCCTTCTTTGTATTACTTTTGGAACAGCTTCTCGCACTCATCCTCAATATGTCATACAGTCTCATGATTATTCCCACACAACAAGCAATTGTTACCTTCAATCCTGTATTTCATGTCAATACTTTATTTCATGTAATTTATACTTTAGTGTTTGTTTATGCGTAGCATAGATAATCTCTTTTGTTTCTGACTCCAAGTCACTCTTACTTAGTCAGTGCCACCATCATTCGGCGTCTATATTCCTGCTCAACGTTTTAGTAAGGTACCAGTAAATATTTTGTCCCGTTCCATTTGGTTTCGTATTTCCTAGTCTTCTTATTTCTTTGTATTTCTCTGACACCACACAAGGAATTGAATCAGATACTCTAGCCTGGACCATGAAGGGTTCTGTAACTTTATTGATTTACTCTAAGATATATTCTGAGCATATGCCCGTGACTACGCTTGTATTTGCTTAGATAAAGACTGTCAATATTGTTCTGCTCCATGTATTATGAGCAATTTCATTGACTTTCGGTCTAGCCTCAGTAAATCCTCTTTCCTCTAATCCATGACAACCTACAGCATACCTTAACGAAATCGAGCTGGTATTGATTATCTGAAACTTATTTATTCCATTAAGTGTTAACTGCAACAACAATCTTCAAAGACTTGCTTGTATAAAGCCATTCTTCATTTCTTCATCTATGACTCACTTCATTTGTAGGGGGCCTGTTATCGCCAATAATGTTCTATACATTGAAGTATGTGGATTTTCTCTCTTGTTAAGAATAGTACTCCAAAATTATTTACACAAAATTCCATTTTGATACTCTTCCTACAGCTTCGTTTCATCATACAACATGAGATCATTCGTGAAAAATAACTCACATGCAGATGCTGCATTTCTAAGTAGCAATGTTGAATCACCCATACACTAAACACAAAATAAACAAAAGTAAATGTTGTTGTTTTCACTCTTATTCTTCTTAACACCAACATTTCCCATTAACGAATATATATATATATAGATACATAGATACATAAAATCGTATATATTTTTTAATCTTTCTTTTTGGTTTACTTGTTTCAGTTATTAGACTGCGGTTATGCTGGGTCACTACATTGAAGAATTTTACTCGAACGAATCAATCCAAGAATTTATTTTTGTTTAGTAAGGCCTGGTACTTATTTTATCGTTCTCTTTTCCGGAACCACGACGTTACCTGGGCGTAAACACGCCAACGCATGTCGTCAAGCAGTAGTAGGGATAAATATATACAGAAAGATAGATATCTAAGCCGTCACACATATATACACATATAGATAGAGTTTCTTTCGGTTTCCAACAACCAAAGCAACTCCCAAGGCTTTAGTCGGCCCGAGGCTATAGATAACTATTGGTACCACGCAGTGGAACTGAACCCGGGGCCATGTGGTTGGGAACCTAACTTCTTACCACAAGGACATACCGTGAGATGCATGGTAAATGAATTTTCTTCCTTTTGGAGCAATAAATGCAGCTATCTCAAAACATTTTGGAGAGGAGAAACATAAAGTAGAAACAACTTCATGTGTATTATCCGAACAAATTAGTTGCAGATACAAACCTTCATCTATTATTTTTTAAATAAAACCATTTTCTATCAAATTTCAAAATGCAATTTTACATCCATGGAAGCAATTTTAAGTCAAATATGATTCTAGATAAAGAATTTTGGAAAAGGATGACAAACATACAATCACATTTATTTCCTTGTAAGATTTATTAGCACAGACTCATGCAATGCAATCTATATACGTCTATGACACAAAAACAAGCTTCCATTATATATTATAAACAATTGATTTACATATTGTAAAACATGAATATAGTAAATTATGTAAATCCTACCCTTATGATAATTTTTAGTACTTTCAATTTAGTATATATCTGCATGTATAGCAAGACATATTTACATGTGCAAATAGGTATGTTTGTATACTTAATGTCTGTACCTGTCTAACTAGAATGTTAACGCACCTATGTATGTATGTATGTATGTATGTATGTATGTATGTATGTATGTATGCATGAATGTATGTTTGAATGTATGTACGTACGTATGTATGTATGCATGTATATATACATATATATACAGGGGTTGGACAAAATAACGGAAACACGTAGCATCATAACATCATAATTTGCAAATATGTATAAAACCGTGAAAAGCTTGCTTATTTTTATGTTGTTTGATTTATTATTAGCGTTGCTTAATATGATTTGCTACAATTGATGTTTCTTTTCAGGTATCATCAGAAAATGGTACATAAAATTCATTAAAATGACAGATCTATCAGACTTTCAGAGAGGTCAAATTGTTGGTTCTTGTATGGTTGGCGTTCGTATGGCAGGCGCTAGCGTAACGAAGATATCCGAAATGTTTTCTGTCTCAAAAAGTACTCTCTCGAAAGTTATGACAGCATTTGATAAAGAGAGAAAAGCCTCCTCGTGGAAACAAAACTCCGGAAGAAAACCAAAACTTTCCGATAGGGACCGTCGGACTCTTACGCGAATTGTTAGAAAGGATCACAAAATAAGTACAGCTCCCCAAATTACTGTAGAGCTTAATGACCACCTCAAGAACCCAGGTTCCTCAAAAACTGTTCGCCGGGATCTGCATAAAGCTGAATTTCACGGGAAGCGTTTAGAATGGAGTAAACATTTACAGAATTCGTCCCTAGAGCCGTGGAAGAATGTTATATTCTCGGACGAGTTATCCTTTGCCTTATTTCCGACCACCGGCCGGGTATATGTGTGGAGACAGCTAAAAGAAGCATTTGACCCAAACTGCCTTTTTCCAACTGTTAAACATGGAGGAGGATCTGCAATGATCTGAGGGTGGGGCTATTTCTTAGAAATCCGCCAGCCCAATGGTTTCCCTTTATGGCAGAATTAATAGTCAAGTCTATTTAAGCATTTTATATGATCAAATTCATCCTATAGTTGCGGTACTGTTTCCGAAGGGAAACACAATCTTTCAAGATGATAATGCACCAATTCACACAGCTAAAGTTGTTACTGAATGGCACGAGGATCATTCTAGTGAAGTTGAACATTCTAGTGAAGTTGGCCATCCACAGTCCCCAGATCTCAATGATATTGAACATTTATGGTGCATTTTCGAAAAAGAAGTAAAGAGTTGATGTCCTCCACCATCATCACAAGAAATGGAGACTGTTTTAGCTGAAGAATGGAGAAAACTTTCTTCGGAAGCAATTCAAACTTAGTACGAGTCCATACCTCGTAGAATTCAAGCTGCAATTACTGCCAAAGGTGGTCCTTCCCCATATTAAAATAAATTTGTTTGAAATTTTCAGGTGTTTCCATTATTTTGTCCAACCCCTGTCTCTTCTCTCTCTCTCTCTCTCTCTCTCTCTCTCTCTCTCTCTCTCTCTCTCTCTCTCTCTTTCTCTCTCTCTGTACATACATATATATATATGTATATATAGGAGAAAGAAAGAGAGAGAGAGAGAGAGAGAGAGAGAGAGAGAGAGAGAGAGAGAAAGATAGATATTATAAATACGTATTTCTTATATATTAAGCTAATATTCATTTATATACACACAAATGCACACACAGACTCGCATACACTCACACAAACCAATAAACATGATATATGTGTGTGTCTGCGTATGTGTGCGTATGTGTGTATGTATGAGTGAAAAGCTACAAGAAGTAAAAGACATAGTTTTTTGTACATGTGTATATTTGTCAATAAAAATATTGCCTACGTTATACAGAAAAGGAAATATAGTGAACTGAAGGTGATAGTTAATTTAATATATGAATCCAATTATTTAAAGCAACCAAATTCATGTACATAGCAATTTGAAAGACTATTTTCAGAAGCAGTAACTGTTTGCGATTTGAGAATTTCAGAGAAATTCAACAATTACATTGTTTTTATAATATAACGTTATTTGCATTACGTTATTTCTCTATCTCTCGTTCTCTTACTCTCTCTCACCTTTCCCCTCACTTTATCCCTCTTTCTCTCTCCTTCCCTTTCCCTATCTGACTCCTCTCTCTCTCACACACACATACATATAAATATTTATATATATGAATGTGTGTATGTATGTGTGTGCATTTGTGTGTGTGTGTTTGTGTGTGTGTGTCTGTCTGTCTGTGTATGTGTGTGTGCATAGAACTCAAAACAGGAGTATATATATGTATTTCTTATTAATAACTAACAGAATTATTAATAAAAAATACAGAATTCCGTGCGACGGCACTTAATCAAACTGGTTTCATTTCATATCAATGGGGCTACGTTCAAATCCCAGTGATAACGATATTTCCCTGGATCGTTCTCGAACGAATTATATATAATCCTCTGTGGGATAAGCCTGTTGAAGTTCCGGCTTCTGCCGCTAGAAGCCATTTGATGCGACTCTCAGGCATTAATATGCAAATCGGCATTGTTGGATGAAGTCGAACTATCACCTGATGCATCCTTATTTTGCAGTGCTTCTCCCCTGCTCGTCGACTTCTCCGATGGCTGAAATGAAAGAACAGCGTGCTTCCGTCAAATTCTGTTTTCTGCTGGGCAAAACGGTGGCTGAAACAGTTGTCATGATTCAAACGGCTAACAGTTAAGCTGCCATGAGCAAAGCAAGTTACTGAGTGGTTTTCACGCTTTAGGAATGGTCACTTGTCGCTTGAAAGCCAACCTCGAATGAAAACACTAATAAAATTCATGAATTGATGTTGGATGACCGTCACCAAACTACTAACGAAGTTGTTGATATTACTGGTGTGTCCAAAATCTCCTCCAAACGAATTTTGAGTGAGGAATTGCGATTGAAAAACGTTGTAGCAAAATTTGTGAACGTGTGTCGTGAACTGAAAGAACAGGTGAAAGTTGATCCGGACCTTTTTTCCGAAGGCTATCACTGGTGGCGGAAGCGGGTGCTATGGAATTTGCAGATGTGGAAGAGGTGAAGAAAAATCGAGGGAGGCGTTAAAAGGAATCACTTTGCAAGAGGTACAACCCAGCTTCGAATAGTAGAAAATGCGTCTGGAGCGATGCATTGCTTCAAATTGAGAATAGTTTGAATGGGATAAAAGGGTATACATGTCAATTAAATAGATTTCAATACGTCTTTAGACGCGAACGAGGTGGGTGTGTGTGCACGTGTGTTTGTACATGCGCCCGCTGTCAGAATGTTCGTGAGAATGCATTAGAACAGCAAGTCTCTCTTGCTAATATAACAATAGATGTTTTTCTATCTTGATAATGTATATGAAGAGAAATTACACGAATGTGAAAGTGCAGATTACCTGTGTATCAGCCAACGTTATGCATCTAGATGACACGAACAAATGCTATTAAGTAATAAAAATTAAACGTAATACTCATCTGAAATGTAAATATTGCCAATGTAATTTTCGATAAAGTTAATTATAATTGCAATCTCATTGTGACTATCACACTATATATTACAGCGGCAAACAATTTACTCACATTTTTCCATATGTTGCTTTGTGCGTAGTGATCAATACTGATCGCTTGCTAAGTCACTCAACCTACTGAAAATTGCAGCAAATCTCCTTGAAATCAAACCATTTTCTATAAAAGTAAGTTTAGTCTGAAAATGTAGTCACAGATAATGAGAAAGGCTATATGGTCAGCGGTGGAAAGCAGCAATTCATCGTAGGTGTGTTTGTTCAGCACTGTTGCAATAACAACAATTAATAATATGTGTGCAACACAATATATCAGATTGATTCAACAAGCATTATTGATGCCGAGCAGAATCGATGTGCCAAAACTTACTAAAGAATACTTTGGATAATGTGTTAAAGATACAAGAAATGTGACGCTCATCGCTAGAATATATTTGATCATAGGACTGCTTGATCAGTGTTTACTTGATACTAATTATCAGCCGTAAATGTTACGCAACTTATTGATTTTAGATATTTTATACTTGACACTAACGTACTGTCAGTTTTATTTCAGAAAGAAGTATGTTAGATACACAGCACTCAGTACCTACGTCCAGTTTTTAGTGTTATTGAGTAGAGCATTGTCAATTAAATCTACACCTGTCTTTAGCTGCTAATTTATTTGATCGAATCTGCATAGATGAAAGGCAAAATTAATGACAGGAATGAGGACTTAAAACTTGTAGGGCTTAAATATTGCAAATCATTTCCTTCTCCATTGTAAAGCTTTGCGAATACCGCGCCGTTTTGTAACAAGTTTTATTAATTACGATAATCTATACTGGTCGTTATAACATTGTTGTAAATTAGTTTCACTGAAAGGTACTTTTAATTGAGCCTGATGGTAATTATGGTGCTGTTTTCTCATGAAAATTCTAATAATGTTCTTTGTGATGTTGGTAGCAATAGGGTTTCTCATAATTAGGAAGGCGAGGTGTGCATTAATTCTAATATTAATGTAGTGATTATGAAATTCCCGCCAAGTAGCGGCTTCTAATCAAATATATATTAGCATCTCTTTCGATTCTATACACATTTAATGATAACGAATTCATTAAACTACGCTATTCACGATGTCTACCATTACAGTATTTTCATTGTTTGTGTACAAGGCAGCCCTGAGCTCGATGAGCTATGAACAAGAGCGTTTAAATCATTAAGCCATGACAACAATATCACTCAATTCATAAATTTCAAGATAATAGGAAGTAAATCCAAGGAAAATTGGCTGATATTTATATTTGATCCAACGACCGTGTACAAGATTTCTCGTTGATATATTGCTTTGGTAGTTTTCCGTTGAGGCTTGCCATCGACGCTTAACAACAGAGCAATAAAGTTATTGAAATATCAACTGTTGCCGGATGTGAATTGTACTTAGTCACGCTACCACTAGATCAGTATAGTGATTTCAGATTAAGATTACATACAATTTATATTTCGCTAACTTCAAATCCATCTTAAATAGCCCATTCCAAACGTGTGTTTATCACATAGAAATAGGAGTATATGTTGCAGCAGTAGCAGCGGTGTTGGCACTAATACAAAAAGTGCTAATGTTACTACTACTACTAGTAGTAGTAGTAGTAGTAGTAGTAGTAGTAGTAGTAGTAGTAGTAGTAGTAGTAGAAATACTTGAAGTATTAACTATGTTCTTCCACAAGTTTACATGATTATATACTCTACTAGGAAATAAAACGCAGATTTTAAGGAATAATCATTCAAAGCCCACGCAGTTTATACTGAGGTTCATCGTCATGCACATTTGTATGTACGTATGTGTGCATGCATGCATGCAAGCATGTACGTATGCGTGTACGTATGCGTGTACAAAAGTCATAAAAATATGAAAATGTTGTTTTGTTTAAATCAACTTAGTTCTAAAGATTTGTGTCAGTTTAAGACAGTAATGTTCAGTTTTTGCCATCTTGCATAGTGGGGAAATAATGTTAGAAAATTAAAGGATACTAGTTGTAGTCATATTGTAGAGGTCAGGAATACTCTTATTATCCAGCATTCCTGACTTCTACAGTATGACATAAGCTACTGTCCTTTTATTTTCTAACATTATTTCCCCACTATACTAGATAGCAATAACTGAACATTACTGCCTTAGACTGACCATGTCAATATAAAAGCTGGAGAATATCTAACCTCTATACAATGCAAATGTGTTAATGATTGTTGACTACAAACACTAACGTTTTAGAGTGTTTCTCTTCCAAATTTGAGAGTGACTACTAAGTGACTCCTATACCATATCCTTACCCCTTTGTAATCTGTATTCCTCTGTTCCCTATTCTACATCAATATGTCCATCTTCTCCTCCCATCTTCTACATACAATAGCTATTCCTCCAGTGCTCGGCTTGTTATAACCAGAAATGGCTCTAACGAAAGTAGTATTAATCTTCTTTGGTCGCTCAATTTGCCTTAATTGATCAATAGACCAATTGAGTAAACCTGTCAATAATGTACCTATAATGACTACTGGAAACAGATGCAAACCAAATTTGAAAATTTTTCACCTCACAGACAATTTTTTTCATTGAATTCTGGGAAAAGTTAGGTTTATAAATCCTAATTTTCACGTATAAAATTGCCGCCAGTAAGATGGAACAGTGGTGCTTGAGGTGGAAGGGGCGTTGGGGCGCGACAGGTGGTCTAGGCTGCCTGGGTTCGCGCCCCCCTTCCCCTTTCACTTCTTTCATCGCCGGACCATTGACCCTGGCGGGTTTTTACCTCGCCTCATCATTTTTCCTCCTACTCCAGTCCCCCTCCTACTCCTAACCCTCCTAAATACTCCTAATTCTCAAAGACGAAATTAATTAAATAAATAATAATTAATTAATTAAAAAAAACAACAAAATAAACATACGAAATACCTGCGGCTGAAGAAATACAGCTAGCTTTACTGATTGAGTGTTTACGAATCGATGTCTGTAATTGATACATGTAAAGCCATTCCAGAATCGACCCTCTCTGATTGAAGTCACGTAATTGAAGCCGATGAAGAATTATGGCTGCAACAAGGTAGGCAAAGAATAGAATCTTTTTTCTTTTTATACCCATTGTCTTTTACCGTCGCCTTTTAATGCGTTTTACACGAACAAATTGACACAAGAGTCTTAACTTTTGGTTTAATGTGAACACCCGGCCATATATACGTATGTATATTGACATTCATTGGCAAATATTCGGTTGTCCGGTCATTACAATTTTGCGAATCTCCATCTTTTAACTTGAACATATCCTAAGTCGAAGATTAAGCCACTATAAATCGGCACGAACTTTCCGGACAAGCCAAGAGATCAAAGCAAATGTAATAAATAATGACCATTATGTTTAACTTGTTTCTCATACCTATATCTGTAAAATTCCCGTATGTGTGTGTGTTTGTGTTTATGTGTGTATGTGTGCGTGTGTGCGCGTGTGTGTGTGTGTGTGTGTGTGTGCGCGCGCGCGCGCGTGAGTGCGTGTTTCCTCTATACACGGCCGAACCGCTTGATGAAGCTGTACCAAGTTTAGCAACAAAGTTTTTCTTTACTTGGGAGAGGTTGTAGAGATGGGGGTCAAATTTTGGATCCCTATGTTTTCGATGACCGAGAATATGCAAAGAACCATGTTTTCAAAATTTTTAATTCACCCTCCCCACAAATTTAAAATTTTTAACTAATTCTCAAATGTTCTTTTCAATCTACTTTGTAAAGTACGAAGATTAAGAACATGGAAAAATCTTTAATTTTAAATTTTCAATGAAGAACTCCAAAATTGATCCATACACCCCTCGCCACCCCATCCCATTGTCGAAAACTGAAAATGAACTGCTAAAAATAACAGCTAAATGTCTGGAAAATGTCTGTGCTTGTGAGTGCGCACACGCAACAACTTCTACAGCTTGTGCGAATGAACAGAGAAAGTAAAGAGAAATTTGTTTTACATACCTGTCATATACGTCGGTTTTGTTTTGTTTTTTTTTCGCTTTCAAGGTAAACGATACTGATAGAAGCAAACACGATATTGAATAATTTTCCGTCATACGTCTATGACAACCCCCCACCACCCCTTTTTGTATTTTAAATTAAAGATAAACGCTTTTTAATTATGATAATGAAAAAAGGCGTTTAGTCTTTACCGTCAAAATTAATTTCTCTTGTTCTCTCTTGTTTAATATTTAGTTAGAAGACAGAATAGGTTGTTACCAAAAACATTAAAACTTTGCTAACTCCATCGATTTGTTACTGAACCAGAATTTTAATTTCATTTGATACACACTTTCCTATCATTTATATGGAAAATTGCAAACATGACATATAAAAATAACTTATTTTAATAGAATTTTTATGAGTATATTTACGTAAACGTTTTTCTTGCACACTTACCCCGTACACACACACACACACACACACACACACACACACACAAACAAACACATACACAAACACACTCACACACACCTGCACATATACGCAAGCGAATACACATGGACGAAATCCCATTTTGGAAGAATATTAAAGTTTTCCTTATTTTGGAATATGAGAACACAAACATAGGTGCTGAGCCAGTGACTAAACTTGTGTGATATAATATTTGTTCACAATTATTCTTACACATTTAATTCTAATGTGATAACACTAAGATCATCTTATCTTACACATGCACCGTTCAATCACGAGTTAATAATTAGTTTGCAAGGCATTTACAGTTACACATTAACCCTTAAATTAACATTTAATAATATACGTGCTTAATATATATACTTCCAGAAAATTATCTATTATTATTGTGGGATTTACAGTTAAATTAGTAGTCCGCACATGTGCCTCTATTTGGTTAATTTGCTTATATTTCGTTCATTTGCACTGCATCCAAAAATAAAGCCATATGCAACGGCTTACAAAAATAGAGATTAATGTATGATTTTTTAAAAACTCACATTTATCTTTGCCATGCTTAAAAAAGTGTTAAATGTGTAAAAATTTTGAATTTTGTTTATAATTTTATAATTTTCGTCAGTTTACTTTAATTTGCTGAATTTCATTGAAACAGATAGTTCATTCTCGAACACCCTGTATAGTGTAGCGTTGTTAGTTGTTGCGTTGATCGAGTAAATATTACAATCAAAGGTGTTGCACGACGTAAACCCTATCTTTTTGTTAAGCATATTTTATAAAGGAGTATATTATCCAAATTGTATCTCTCCTTTTACGGTACGGCTGTGTGGTTGAGAAGCTTGCTTTCCAGCCAAGTGGCTTTGGATTCAGTCCGATTGTGCGGTAGGCAGGTTGGACAATTCCATTCTCTTTCATTACACCTCAGTTCCGACCAAAGCCTTGTGCATTATATAATTGCCATTAGTGTATTGATATATAAAATAGCACATGCAACTCACTTATTATTGTCATGTGTATATATATATATATATATATATATAAAATCCTATGACCCTCTGTCAGTCTGTTTGTTCCCAATGCATTCTCAAACAGCCCCACCAAATCAAAGCAAATTTTGCAAAGTAATAGTATCACACCCCATGAGTGCCAAAATATATTTTTTTTTTTCATTTCCATTCAAACAATATAACATTTCATACACAATCTTTCTGTAGTCATCTATAGTACAATACATTTTATATGAGTGTGTATGCGTCTGTGTGTGTGTATGTTTCTGAGACTGTGTCTGCTTCCGCGTTAAGTAGGTTATTAAATATACACACACACATCTACACATATATAAATACATATGTGACGACTGCATGCGTGAACGTATGTCTTTTGTATCTCTCTTACATGTATATGATTGTATGTGAGAGTGCATGTGTGTGTATCGTCTCATTTTGTATGTGCATGTGTATGTGTCTGTGACTGTTTGTGTGTTTGTGTGCCCGTTACGTACGTTACGAAACACACGCATACATCGACATATACATATACATGTGTGACCCGAATTGTTGGATGTGAAACTCTAGACAAAATGCAATTAGCTGCAGGTCCAAGGTATATCAATAAATACATCTACCATTCAATTAACAATTTATAATTATCGCAGCCGTTGCAAGGTTGCAAGGTATTTACAATTTGCTTATATTTGGTTAATTTACACTTCATAGAAAAATGCAGATATACTACATACATACAAGTGCTTACAAAAATAGAGATTTATGTATATTTTATCCCATGTACGTAATTTTTGTTTTAAAATATTGCAAAATTATGCCACCAAAGAAAAAACGTAATCTCTCCAGAAACAGCTATAAAGAACTGTGCAGAAAACCTAAGGCGAGCGTCTCAACAGATAAGGGACATGAGACTTTCGCAGGATCAGCAAAGTATACCGCAGCACGTCAGGTGGAATCTCGATACAGGAGAGACATGGCAATTTCCAAAGATAACTGAACGCATGCTGTAGCATGTCAAATACAGTCTCAAGACAGAAGGGAGATGAGACTTTCTCAACATCCGCAAAGTTATGCGCAGCACGTCAAATGGAGTCTCAAGACAGAAGGGAGATAAGACTTTTTCAAGATCAGCAAAGCATTCTGCAACAGTTAATGCTAGATAATTAACACAACGTTTAGCATGACATCTTACACGGAGATCTTATAATATAGCTCTCAGAAACAGACCACGTAGAAATTCGTTCTTCACAACACTTAGAGCTGCTTTCTTATAAAAATGATATTTGTCTCTAAATCGGTGTGCTAAACTCATGTCATCTAAGCAAAGCTTTAAAAGTTACTCCACAAATATTTTGTCGTCAATACTGCACTTTTCCGTATCACCTGTTTCAACATAACAATAGTGTATATATATATATACATATATAATGAGATTTATATATATATATATATATATATATATATATATATATATATATATAAACTCTGCCGTTTTAATCCGGAGCAACACCGGGTATCCCTGCTCTGCTGGTTCGTGTGTGTGTGTGTGTGTGTGTGTGTGCGTGTGTGTGTGACTATGTGTGTTTATGTGTTAAGTTTATGAAGATATGTGAAAAGTAAGCATATTCCGAAACGAGAAATCTACAGTTATTCTGTCCACACTATACGTTTGCTCATTCTTGCATATATTTCTGGAAGGCTTTAAAATGGCAGAAACATTATTCACAAGATTATACGGAATCTGTTGAATTTTGTCTGAGAATGTCAGCCATACTTATGTAAGTAGTTGCTCAGAACTGCCATAAACGTATTACTTACATATAATATGTTAAGTGATGCCAAGGAAATACTTTCCTACTCTAGGATCGAAATTTTGGGGGAGGGGGTCAGTCGATACTTAATTTATCGACCCCGAAATGATGAAAGACAGACGAAATACCGCTAAGCATTTCGCCTGGCGTGCTAACGTTTCTGCCAGCATGCCGCCTTCGTCCCAAGGAAATTATATAATGAACAATATGAGGATATAAGTATGAAAATGTATTGTGTTGCAGAGGGAATGATCACTCAATATATAAAAGCAATGTTCTTTCGTGACCTCAATAAAATGTTAGCAAACATAGCTGATATATTGATCATGGAAAAAGCAATTTTCCATGTTATTTCAAGGTAGTTTTCCTGCAACTATCACAGTTTAGGGGTTGTCAGCAATGAATGACATATGAAGCCTCCTTACTTCTTTCAACGAGGCCTTAGAGTTATCTCTGCCACCTATATTTTGACCCTGGAAATAATTGTTAAGCCCTGGATAGACAGTATATGCAATGGAAGGCCATATATATTTCAGTAAGACTGCATTATCACACATGGCTCTAGTAACACAGGAATGGATGGCTGAACATTCTCATGATCACATAACCCCTAACATTTGGCATCCTAATTCCCCTGATCTCAGTCCATTGGTCAATTACATGTGGACCGTTGTTGAGAGAGAGAAAGAGAGATAGATAGATAGAGAGAGAGAGAGAGAGAGAGAGAGAGAGAGAGAGAGAGAGAGGACAATGAACAGGCCCATAACACCAAAGCTCCTTTGAAAGCTGACATAGTCAGAGTAATATCCAAAATGAACCAGGAACCACTTGAATCGTGCATGCACATGATTTAGATCTGATATAGATGCAGATGTTTAAGCTAAAGGTGACTTTATTGAATAACATTATAGAAAACAACGTTTGTTTTTATCTTCAAAGCGTTTTTGATAAATAAAGTTATTATGTGTGATTATATATCTGTTTATTTTTATAAACATAAATCTGTTCTCAAATGTCTTACGTACCTTGTATGTATGTGTGTATATGTATATATATATATATATATTTGTGTGTGTGTGTGTATATATATATATGTTCATATACACATATATATATACTTACATAGACATACATATCTACATGTATATTTATGCATATATACATACGTATACACACGCATATATACAGACACACAATCGCACACACACACACACACGCACGCACACACACACATATACACGAGGTGGTATCAACACCGTGTTAAGTTCGCAGTGACAGCAAACAGTGACGCACATGAGGAAATGTGCTGAGTAACATCGATATGTTTTCTTTGCAACTTATGAAATTTTTGTGATCATGTAGCGTAGGAGTGGCTGTGTGGTTAGTAGTTTGCTTCCCAACCACATGGTCCCGGGTTCAGTCCCACTGCGTGGCATCTTGGGCAAGTGTCTCCTACTATAGCCTCGGGCCGACCAAAGCCTTGTGAGTGGATTTGGTAGACAGAAACTGAAAGAAGCCCGTCGTATATATGTATATATATATATATATGTATGTGTGTGTGTGTTTGTGTGTCTGTGTTTGTCCCCCCAACATCGCTTGACAACCGATGCTGGTATGTTTATGTCCCCGATAGAATAAGTACCAGGCTTCTAAAGAATAAGTCCTGGGGTCGATTTGCTCGACTAAAGGCGGTGCTCCAGCATGGCCACAGTCAAAAAGACTGAAACAAGTAAAAGAGTAAAAGAGTATGTGCATACTGTAGTCTGCAATTTTTGTCATGGACGAGAAGTTGGGACAAACAATCAACGTGAACATTTGCGTTAAACTTGGGAGTCTACTGCAGATACATTGAGCATGCTGTGGTAAACTTATGGCAACGAGGCAGAGGCAATAGGTCGTACGCAATGTTTCGAGAGGAACGGGAGCTTCAAAAGTCACGTCACTGCGCAGTTCAATCAAGAGCATACATATGTATATTTGTTAGTGTATATTAGAAATAATGTGAATTGTGGATTTATGTGTCCGTGACGCTGCCCTGTAATAGTCACCAATGATTTTCTGGTTAGATGTTGAGAGCTCATTCACTTATACATTTTGTATGTAGTCGTGTTTCCATTCGCCTTCACTCTCAATAACTTGCATTTATAATCCGTCTCCTGGTATTCATTATTCTGCTACCGTTAATATAGCATTTCAGTCCATAAAACTTTACAAAATGTCCTCTGTGTAAATAATTATTTACACTTCAAAGAAAATATATTGCTTCAATGCATTATTCTCAAATATTTTTACATGATTATGTTCAATAGTATCCTTTCCTTTACTTTTAATTTTGAGCTCTAGCAGGGATTTGCAATGTTACATGATAAAATATGGGAGCCCATATTTTGTCATTCCAGTTTCTGAGTTTACATTCCTTATTCGACGTACCATATATTAGGAGAGATAGCTGTAAACTAATTTTAATACAATATAAGAGTAAGAGCAAAAAAAAAAGTTATTTTTCATTGTATCATCAGTTTTCTATGTTAACTGGAAAGCATAAGCAATTCTACACAACATCATACGAAATAGATGCAAATCCCATAGAGCTACCTCCGACATTCTGTTACTGATTAAAATAACGAAAATTGAATGTTTGTTACCATAAGTTAGGAGACAAACTTTTTTGTGAGGTAAAATAAAAACAAAATTATTAAATGAATGAAAAACATTGAATCAATCTCGAATGAGAAATAAATATTTAAAGTATGATATAGTTTGGCAAAGTAAATCAGTCTTTCGTTACAAAGTTTTTAAGGTATATTCAGATTTCAGACAAAACAAGTATCAATAACAACAACACTAATAATAATAATAATAATAATAATAATAATAATAATAATAATAATAACAATAATAATAATAATGATAATAATAATAAAATTGAAATGTAAGGAAACAAAGAGTGAGGAATACCAGCCACTGCGGAATGAGATAGGAAAGTTATGGTGTAT
Organism: Octopus bimaculoides; assembly: GCF_046866305.1. Classification (NCBI taxonomy): domain Eukaryota; kingdom Metazoa; phylum Mollusca; class Cephalopoda; order Octopoda; family Octopodidae; genus Octopus; species Octopus bimaculoides. Next base: position 23,981,319 of record NC_142940.1, read on the forward strand.
CAGGGAAACAATGTGTATACCGGTGGTAATTGGAGCATTAGGAAGAATTCCAAGAGCTTTGAAAAGTATATTAAGAATTTTGGAGTACTGTCGGTCTCGAAGTCATCCAGAACACAGTATTGTTGGGTACAGCTTACATTCTATGGTGAGTATTGTCTCTTTGAGCCACAGGAGAAGGCACTACGCGAAACCTTTTTGTGATTTGTTATTGCCTGCTTTCAAGTAAAGAATAACCGCTAATTAAGAACTATCCTAGAGTATTTCAGAATAACACCGACGACAACAACAACAACAATAATAACAGCAACAACAACAATAAGAAGAAGAAGAAGAAGAAGAAGAAGAAGAAGAAGAAGACGAAGACGAAGAAGAAGAAGAAGAAGAAGAAGAAGAAGAAGAAGCAGAAGAAGAAGAAGAAGAAGAAGAACCACAACAATTGGACTAGCCAAATACCTTGAAACAGCAAACGATTCGATGCTAAAACTTGTTGAAAAACATGAAAGACCGAAAAAACTTCATTCTATTCTGAAAGAGAGTAAAACATTCGCTACTGATCTCTTAGATACCCACCAGCTTGATCAGGCTGAAGGAAATGCACCAACTGCTGCTGCAAAGAAAATAAAATCAATTGCAAAGACAAAAGCACATGACAAATTAGCTAGCAGATGGGAACAGAAACCTCTGCATGGCAAGTATGTGGCTCGTAGCAAACAAGCTGATGTCGACCAGAAACAGACGCATCAATGGTTACGAAGCTCAGGACTAAAAGCAAAGTGCTAAGGTTTCATATTATCTGCTCAAGACCAAAGCTTATTAACCCGGAACTACCAGGCCAATGTGATAAAAAATGGAGCTGACCCACAATGCCGATTTTGTAACGATGAGATTGAAACTATAGACCACCTAATCTCAGAGTGTAAAGTCTTAGCACCTGTAGATTATAAAGCAAGATATGACAGAGTCGGCCAGTATTTACACTGGACAATATGTCGGCATTATAAAATCAAAACCGCTGGCAAATGGTATAAACACCATCCTGAAGCTGTGAGAAAATGTGTCGATTCTCTGGGACTTCCCCGTACATACCGACAAAATAAAAGCTAATTAACCGGATATTATTATAAACGATCAGACAAAAAAGGTGTGTTTATTAATTGACATTAGTATTCCTTGCAATCACAATATAGCGGCGAAAGAATTTGACAAGATCAGTAAATATAAAGAGTTACTAATAGAAATTGAAAAAAATGTGCCATCTCAAGGCGACTACCGTACCAGTGAATGTAGGATCTCTATGAATGATAAACAAAGGGGACTGAAACCTATTTGAAAATGATACCAGGCTTACCATCTCTACAGGAAGTGTAAAAAATCGTGTTAACTGGAACGTCTCATGTACTGAGAAGAGCATCATCGCTGTGAAAGCAACATCCATTCATGAATTAATTGATTTATCAATTTTTTTAAATACATATTTTACCTTTGAATTTGCGTGTGTAATCTGGGAATGCATACAATGAGCTTCTCTGCCCTAGGTGTACGGAAAACCCTCGGCGAAAGATGGAAGAAAATTTGAAGAAAAAAGAAAAAAATAATAATGATAGTAACATTTTTGATCATGATTATCTCAATTTCAAGACAAAAGTCGCAACTAAACAAAATTTAATCATACCCCACACTAGTAGGAACAAAAATGGTATCTCAAGACTGTTACAATACCAATGATTGTAGGAGCACTCGAAATGATCAAAAAATGAACTGAAAATCATTTAAGAATGATCCCTGGATTACCATCCACGCAGGAAGTGCAAAACACTGTATTAACTGGTTAGTCAGAAGTATAAAGAAGAGCATTGTCAGTGTGAATTTTCTTTCCTGGTTTGGCCTTCATTTTCTTCGTTTACTTTTATATTTTATATATTTCTCTGTCCTTCTTCCCTTTTTCTGTCGCATGACATTGTAAATGAACAATCTTATGTGATTATTTTAATGGTCTACAAATGAATACAGTACATTTCTCTGTCCTAGGTGTCAGGAAGGCACTCAGCAAGAAAAGGGAACAGAATTGAAAGATGATAATGAAAATAATAATAATAATAATAATAATAATAATAATAATAATAATAATAATACTGATAATAATAATAACAACAACAACAACAACAACAACAACAACAATAATAATAATAATAATAATAATAATAATAATAATAATAATAATAATAAGTAATGGAACACATAAAAATGAAAAGGAAAAGAACGACGGGCGGAGGAACATAATTACTATAAAATTGTTGATTTAGGAGTTACGCACGCCCACACTACTATGCCACTACCCTCCAAAAGCATACAAGAATAACGTCATACTGCTGATACCCAACAAAATTAAGAAAACCACAACATGTGCCATAGAAGGCCGATAGCCGACAGAAGACAAAACCTGCGCTACACAAACAACACACAATATGATAACTAATGCAACAGAAAACTCAAACAAAACCTCATAACAAAACGTACGGATACAATACAATATTACTGCCCCCCTCTAAAAAAAAAAATTAAAATGCGGCACACACCACTGCACTAGCACAATTAGAAAGATTTTTGAAACTTTCAGATGTCGAAAAAAAATGATAGTGGTGATGACGATGGTGACAAACGTTACCTTACTTCAGTTTATGAGAGACAGGAGTTTCCGAAGAACTCTGCCTGTAACAGGGAAAATGAAGCTGAACCGCTAAGGGAAAGCCTCTCACCCGGCAGTGGATCAGTAAAGATGAAGACCGACCGCAGCTGTCATCCTAATACAGCATCAGCAGATAAAAGAGCCCAGTAGAAGGAAGTAGATTAGCGAAGAAAACAGAATAGTGATACAAGGCTACTTAGAAAGTGAACCTAAAAGAAGGGGCTATTGAAAACAGATGTTATAACTTTAGGCAGAGAAGGGTATGTTTAAAGTGATTGAGCAAAGATTAGTTGAGCAAGCTAAAACCATTCGAAGAAGTAATGGGATAACAGAATTGGAGGTCGAAGAGAACTGGAAAAGAAAACCAGACAGTGGGAAAGACAAGCAACAATATAAGAGATACAGCTCAAACCAAAGAAGAACCTAAAGAGAAAAATAATAACAGCGCTATCAATAAGGGAGGAACAACTGGCACCAACGACTTAAGTGATTTAATTGAGGAAGATCAGACGGATTTTAGATGAGTTGCGGTAAAGTAAGAAAAAGATTGCCAGCATTAAAAGGCACCTAAAGACGGAAGCTACAGGAAATTACTAGGAAAGTAGATTCTACTATCAGTAGGATAGATATTAAAAATATAGAAGACACTAACATATTGATCAATGCAGGAGGAGTAATAGTCACCAGGAGATTACATATCTCACAGGGAATTATTAAAAAAAGAGCAAATGTGGAAAAAGAGACTGCAAAAGGAAGTGAAAACTTTAAGACAAGATCTGTGTATACAAACAAGTTAGGAAACTCAAGAAGCAAATCTTGCCTCGAGGATAGTTACGTTGTCAATGAAAAATTATTTGTGACAATAACAGAAATGATGAAACAATGTATCATAGCAGGTAACCTCTCTAGATATCAGAAAAGAATAGATCAGTATCAACAGAATAGATTCTTTGAGACAGACAAGAGGAGATTTTACAACAAAATAAATAATGGAAAACTAAATCCTGATTATGAGAAACCT